>NC_086117.1:56568494-56665513 GCF_963921235.1 Mobula hypostoma
TGCGTGGTGGGTGCAGGTGGTTGATGCTTCTGGCAGCATCGCCTGCTGTCTCGATGTTTCACTCTCCCACCACGATTCAGTGGGCCACATCGGCGAGGGACCGGGTTGTCCCCGGAGCCGCATCCCAAAGGTGGATGTCTTCGAGGCCACACGTGGAGATATCGGAATGCCAGGCCGCATGGCCAGACCACCCGAGAAGAATCGCAGTTCCAGCTGCAGCTGCAGTCACGGACTCCAACAGGACCCCAACCACCTTGACAAAAAAGACACAAGAAAAGGAGAATAAGCCATTTCAAACAAGAGAAATTCTGCAGATGCTGGAAATCCGAGCAACACACACAAAATGCTGGAGGAACTCAGCAGGCCAGGCAGCATGGAAAAGACTACAGTCGACATTTTGGGCCGAACAAGCTGTTTGTGGATGAACTAGAAGAAGTCACCTGGAAAAACGTCTGGCACCATCTTTTCTCGCCCCTTCCACCTGGGTTTTGAATTAGTTGGGATGGTAAATCACCGAAGTTTCAAGGAGACTTTGACAACATAGCTGAAATATTTTACCCTTTTTTCCAGAAGGCTATTCCGCTGAACATGTTTGAATCTGAGTGTCTTTCTCAGGAGTCTGGTGCAAGGCCTGTGACAGACATTGCTTGCCCACGGAGACGGCGAGTGGGATTTGGGCCTTGGCGTTGTGGCTGTGGTCCTTCATTAACCCGAGAGGTTAGAGGAAAGGCGAGTGTGTGGATCTGCATCACAGGACTTCACTGAAGCATAGAACAGGCCAGAGGGGCTGACTGGTTCCTCAGTTATCTCCGGAATCTCATGGAATGATAGAGTCGTAGAGCACTACAGTGTAAACCAGGCCCTTCTGCCCATCTAGTCCATACTGAACTGATCTGAATATAAAGAAGGAAAAGTTTGTCGTTCAGCAAGCCTGCCTCGGCCTTCGTTCCCAGCCCACAGTCAGCCACCGCCATGGATTTGTCTTGCCGACAAATTCACCTTCCATCAGCGCCCATGCAAACTGGGGAACGGCTGGCAAAAGGAGGCAAATGGCTGCTACCTGAGGGAAACGGTGAGTGCGGCAGAGAAGGGAAATGGTTTTGTGTTTGGATCGGCACGACACGGCACACGATGATGATGAAGATGAAGATAATTTGTTTCAGAACGTGTGGTGATTTATACTCGCACTGTACTGCTGCCGCAAACCAAACGTCACATCATACTGTATGTCAGCAATATTAAACGGGCCCATAGCGTCAGAGAACAAGATCAAGCTTGCAGTCGACATTAAATAGGTAGTGTCAGAAGCAACACACCCAAGATGCCGTACGAATTCAGCAGGCCAAGCAGCATCAATGGAAATGATTAAACAGTCGGCATTCCTGGCCGAGACCCTCCATCAGGACTAGAAAGGAAAGGAGAAGATGACACAATAAGAAGGTGGGGGGAGGGGAATGAGGCTGGCTGGAGGGTGATGGGTGAAGCCAGGAGGGTGGGAAAAGTCAAGGGCTGGAGAGGAAGGAATCTGATAGGAGAGGAGAGTGACCACAGAAGAAAGGGAAGGAGGAAGGCACCGGGGGGAGATGATAGGCAGATGAGAAGAAATGGGGAATAGAGGAAGTTGGGGGAGGGGATGAATTTCTCCTTCTCTTTCTGCTATGGTCCACTCTTCTCTCCTATCAGATTCCTTCTTCTCCAGCCCTTGACCTTTCCCACCCACCTGGCTTCACCTATCACCTTCTTTTATTCTGGCATTTACCCCCTTCCTTTCCAGTCCTGAAGAGCCCGAAACATCAACTGTTTATTCCTATCCACAGATGCTGCCTGGCCTGCTGAGTTCCTCCAGCATTTTGTGTGCGTTGTTCACCATTCCCAACATCCTTTGTTCCCACCAGATCACTCTCTGCTTCACGTTGACAAATACAGTACTGTGCAATATTTTTAGGCACCCTAGCGATATATACGTGCCTAAGTCTTTTGCACAGTACTGTACTCAGTTGCCACTTTGTTTGGTATAACTGCTCGCTAATGCAAATACTTAATCAGCCGATCATGTGACGGCAACTCAGTGCATAAAACCCATGCAGACATGGTCAAGAGGTTCAGTTGTTATTCAGACAAAAATCAGAATGGGGAAGAAATGTGATCTAAGTGACCTTGACCATGGAATGATTGTTGGTGCCAAACGGGATGGTTTGAGTAGCTGAGAAAATGCTGATCTCCTGGAATTTTCACGTGCAACGGTCTCCAGAGTTCACGGAAAATGGTGTGAGAAACAGAAATTATCCAGTGAGTGGCAGTTCTGTGGGCAAAAAGCCTTGTTAATGAGGGGGGTCAGAGGAGAATGGCCAGACTGGTTCAAGCTGACAGGAAGGCGACAGTAACTCAAATAACCACACATTACAACAGTGCTGTGCAGAAGACCGTCTCTGATCACAGAACACATCGAACCCTGAAGTGGATGGGCTACAGCAGCAGAAGACCACGCTTCAGCCTAAAACCACTCCTGAAGAAGGGTTTTGGCCCGAAATGTCAACTGTTTATTCGTTTCCATAGATGCTGCCCGGCCTGCTGAGTACCTCCAGTATTCTGTGTGTTTTGTTTGAAGCACAAGAGGTATCTTGCTGGCAAGGATAAGCTATGTGCTGTGTCATTGCTTTTGGGAAGAATAACAGACTCCACTGTGAGGCTGAGAGAGATAAACAGATCTCTGAGTTCAGATTACATTGTTAACCAGCCGTGCTGTGGTAAACCAATTCTGATTAATGACCACTTCTGTGACCTCTTGATTCTTTAGTTGTCTTGTAACTCATTCACAGCTGCATGTCAGGGTACAAACACAAACCACGGGTGCAATTTGTTCCCAGTGAGACAGATTCTGGTACAAAGGTCAGCCCTGAGTTAATCTGCACCTGATCATTGTGTCCTCGATGCCCTTCCCGCTTCGCCGTCTCTTAAGGGGCAGAATCCAACTGCTCCCCTTCAGCGAAAGCAGCTCCCTTCTGGGACCAACATCTGAAGCACAGGCCCGGAGAGCCCAGGTGCGGTCTGGCACTGCCAGTCAATGAATCAGAGTCAAATTCAGGTTTAATACCACTGGCATTATGTTGTGAAATGCGTGGCAGCAGTACAATGACAATGCATACTAATATAGAAAAAGATGGGAATTACAGTAAGTGTGTGTATACATTTTTATATATATCACATTTACTGTATATATATTAAATAGTTAAATTAAAAAATTAGTGCATAAACAAAAATGAAAAAGTAGTGAGGCAGTGTTCATGGGTTCAATGTCCATTCAGAAATCTGATGACAGAGGGGAAGAAGCTGTTCCTGAACCATTGAGTGTGCGTCTTCAGGCTCCTGTACCTCCTTCCTGATGGTAGCCATGAGAAGAGGACATGTCCTGGGTGATGGGGGTCATTAATGATGGATGCTGCCTTTTTGAGACATCGCTGCCTGAAGATGTCTTGGATATTTTGGAGGCTAGTGCCCATGATGAAGCTGTCATACCTGTGGTCGAGGTCCTGAGGTCGATATTCGGAGGCCAGCGAATTTCGGAGATCAAAGTTGGCGAATCCAGAGCCAGAGGCCCAAAGATTGCCTGTGAGTCAGGGCCAGGGACTGAAGGCCCAGAAGCCCAGAAGCCCAGAGGCAGCCTATCCTTGGACTGGAGTCGTGTGTGTGTGTGTGTGGATATGCATGCATGCGTACGTGTGTTTATGTGAGTGTGTGTGTGAGTGTGTGTGTGTGTGAGTGTGTGTGTGTGTGTTTGTGTGCGTGTGTGTTTGTGTGAGAGAGAGTGTGTGTGTGTGTTTGTTTGTGTGTGCGATTGTGTGTGTGTTTGTGTGAGTCTGTGTGTGTTGTTTGTGTGTGTGTGAGTGTGTGTTTGTGTGTTTGAGTGAGTGTATTTGTGTGTGAGTGTGTTTGTGTGCGTGAGTGTGTGTTTGTGTGAGAGAGAGAGTGTGTGTGTGTGTGAGTGTGTGTGTTTGTGTTTGTGTGTGCGATTGTGTGTGTTTGTGTGTGTTTGTGTGTGTGTTTGTGTGTCTGTTTGAGTGAGTGTATTTGTGTGTGAGTGTGTTTGTGTGCGTGAGTGTGTGTTTGTGTGAGAGAGAGAGGGTGTGTGTGTGAGTGTGTGTGTTTGTGTTTGTGTGTGCGATTGTGTGTGTTTGTGTGAGTCTGTGTGTGTTGTTTGTGTGTGTGTGAGTGTGTGTTTGTGTGTTTGTGTGTGTGAGTGTGTGTTTGTGTGAGAGAGAGTGTGTGTGTGTGTGTGTGTGGTGCTTTTGTTGTCTTCTTGTGTTCTGTCATTGTTGTTGCTGCTGCCTGCGTTGTCTGCTGAGCAATGTGGGATTGCTATGTCGGCACTGGAATGTGCCCATGATTGTGCAGGGGGTAGTCTGATATGTTCTCTTACTGAGCTAGAATTCGGGTTGTGCAGGTCGGTTCAAGAACTGAGTGGTTGAAGGGAAGTAGTTGTTCCCGAACCTGGTGGGGGTGGGGGGAACTCAGATTCAAATTTATTTACCACCTCTACAAATTTCTTACAAATTTCTACGGATGTACCATGGGGGGCATTCTATCCGGTGATGAGAGGGCATACAGGAGCGAGATATATCAGCTAGCTGAGTGGTATCGGTGCAACAACCTTGCACTCAACGTCAGGAAGACCAAAGAACTGATCGTCACAGGTACATCCAAACCTCAAATATACTGTGAGGTGTGTTGTTCGAGTCAATGACCAGCACAGTCCGAGGATGTGCTGGGGGCAGCCCGCAAACGTCACCATAATTCCGGCGCCAGCATGGTGTGTCCACAACTTGCTAACCCATACATCTGGCATACGGGAGGAAACCCATGCAGTCCCAGAGAGAATGTACAAGATCTTTACAGACTCGTGGAGGCAGAAACAGGAATTGAACCCCGATCGCTGTTCTCTCAGACTCGAACTCATACTCCGGTGAAATAGGGATCTGCCTGTCCTAGCATGCAAAGTCAGCTTCGGGCAGATGAGACAGAGAGTGGGGAATCTATTTAATTCGCTGTCATGGGTGGCTGTGAAGGCCAGGTCATTGGGTATATTTAAGGCAGAGACTGATAGATTCTTCACTAGTCAGGGCATGAAGCGATATGCGGAGAAGGCAGGAGATTAGGACTGAGAGGGAAAATGGATCAGCCATGATGAAATGGCAGAGCAGACTCGATGGGCCAAATGGCCTAATTCTGCTCCTACGTCTTATGGTCTTATGAGATCTCCAGTGAGGTTCAACAGCCAGGAAGGAGGTTCTGCAACACTCCATGGAGAGTGTGGGGCGTGACGAGGCACAGAAAATGTCAAGGTCATCCACTGCAACCCAGGAGGACCCCAGTCTGTGACGCCTGTTCGCACCACTGCACCCAGACTTCTGAGGTCATGAGAGTGGAAATGCCCACTTTAAAAACTCTCCCGCGTGACCCCAGTCTGTGACGTCTGTTCACACCACTGCACCCAGACTTCTGAGGTCATGAGAGTGGAAATGCCCACTTTAAAAACTCTCCCGCGTGACCCCAGTCTGTGACGCCTGTTCACACCACTGCACCCAGACTTCTGAGGTCATGAGAGTGGAACTGCCCACTTTAAAAACTCTCCCGCGTGGGTTTCCTGTCATCATCGGACACAACAAACGACTACCACGCACCATACCGCCTTTACAGTGATGTCCTTACACAATTTACTGTACGCCTCCTATTCTCAGTGACTACAGATCTCCTTTTCTCTTTATCAATAAACCATTTTTAAAGTAGGTAATTATATCAAGCATATAAAAATATCAAATATAATGATCCGAAATGTACAGAACAAAGACAGCCCTTGTTCACTCAGTATCGGCTGAGTGAACAGTTCAGAGATACTCTACTTAGAGCTGTGATAGCAGCATATTATTAACAGCTTAATACTGTCTTTCTCTCAAGGATTTAATGGGGCTACCAACCTCTTTATCTCAAACTAAAGGATATAATAATGTGTAATTTCATAATAATACACTTGTTATCTTGTCTTACCTCCAGTGCTGGATTAGATGAAGCTTCACCCATTAAATTCCTCAGCGTCTTATATGATGTAGCATCATCTCCACACCTCTCCCGCCGGACCAAGTAATCAAGATTTCAAGATAGCTTAACGTCATTTTTTGTCACAGGAATAAGGAGAACAAAATAATTGTTACTCTAGCTTTGAACACATCTACATGAAATGCCACTGCAGGACCCAGGCCATGCTCTCTTCTCACTGCTGCCATCAGGAAGAAGGTACAGGAGTCCCAGGGTCCACACCACCAGGTTCAGGGACAGTTATTACCCCTCAAACATCAGGAAGGAGATTCAGGAGCCTCAGGGCTCACACTACCAGGTTCAGGAACAGTAATGCCCCCTCAACCATCAGGTTCCTGAACCAGAGGAGATGACTTCACTCAATTTCACTCGCCCCATCACTGAACTGTTCCCACAACCTATGGACTCACTTTCAATGACTCCTCATCTCATATTCCCGATAGTTATTGTTTATTTATTTATTATTATTATTGTTTCTTCTTTTTGTATTTGCACAGTTTGCTGTCTACTGCACTCTGGTTGAACACCCTAGTTGTATAATTACAATTATAATTCTATAGATTTGTTGAGTCTGCCCACAAGAAAATGCATCTCATCCCTCCTCACCGGGATCCACTCATCACCTCCCAACCTCTGTCACTATTCCCACTCTCCTTCCTCCATCTCCCTATCATCCCTCCTTACCGGGATCCACTCATCACCTCCCAACCTCTGTCACTATTCCCACTCTCCTTCCTCCATCTCCCTATCATCCCTCCTCACCTGGATCCACCCATCACCTCCCAGCCTCTGTCACTATTCCCACTCTCCCTCCTCCATCTGCCTATCACCCCTCCTCACCTGGATCCAGTCATCGCCGCCCTGGAATGGGTGCCTGGAATGTGCTTGCCTGGGGCAGTGGTCGAGGCAGAAACATTAGAGACATTTAGGTAGGCACCAGACTTGAGAAAAATGGAAGTTCAGTTTAGTTGGCCGTTTGATTACTAATTTAGTTGTTTCAGCACAACACTGTGAACTGAAGGGCCTATTCCTATGCTGTATTGTTCTATGTTCGATGTTCTATGTATGGTTTTCAGGCAGTGGGTCACTGTGATGTGGGGCCTGTAGCTTGGTGAAACATCTCGAGCAGAACCAGCTGAGAGCTGGGTGACTCTCAATTCAATGGTTTACTCAATGGTCCCATTTAATATCAGAGAATGTACACAGAATACAACCTGAGATTCTTACTCTCTGCAGACATCCATGAAACAGAAGAAGAACCCCAAAGAATGAATGACAGGAAGACATCAGAACTCTCTGGGTCAGATGGAATGAGCATGGACCAATTCTGATTCAGAATGATTTAAGACCATAAGATATAGGAGCAGAATTAGGCCTCTCAGCCCTAATCTCCTGCCTTCTCCCTGTATCCCTTTATGACCTGACCAATCAAGAATCTATCAAAGTCTTCCTTAAATATACATAAAGACTTGGCCTCCTCAGCTGCCTGTGGCAATGAATTCCACAGATTCACCACTCTCTGGCTGAAGAAATTCTTCCTCATCTCCCTTCTAATTTGGATTCATTTTTATTTGTCACACGTATATTGAAACAAAGAGCAAAATGTGTCATTTATATCAACGATCAGCACAGTCCGAGGATGTACCGGGGGGGGGGCGGCCCACAAGTGTCTCCATGTTTCTGGTGACAACATAGCGTGCCTACAACTTACCGACACTAACCCATACGTTTTGGTGACAACATAGCGTGCCTACAACTTACCGACACTAACCCGTACGTTTTGGGACTGTGGGAGGAAACCGGAGCACACGAAGGAAACACACGGGGTCACGGAGAGAACGTACAAACTCCTTACAGGCAATGGCGGGAATTGAACCCCAATTGCTGGCACTGTAAAGTATTATGCTGACCAGCCCACTACCATGGGATGGACAGTTGTTGTCAACGATGCCTCCATCCCATAGGTGAAGAAATAAAATGGTTGCTGAGTAGCTGGGAATTCCGCCACAACGGTCCCAGGCCAAACTCCACCACGATGGTCTCAGGGCGAAACTCCACCACGACAGTCTCAGGCCAAAACTCCATCTCAATGGTCCCAGGCCAAAACTCCACCACGATGGTCCCAGGCTGAAATGCCGCCACGAACGGTCCCAGGCCAAAACTCCACCTTGACGGCCCCAGGCCAAAACTCCACCACAATGGTCTCAGGACAAAACTCCACCATGACAGTCCCAGGCCGAAACTCCACCTCAACAGTACCAGGCCAAAACTCCACCATGACAGTCCCAGGCTGAAACTCCACCACAATGGTCTCAGGACGAAACTCCACCATGACAGTCCCAGGCCGAAACTCCACCTCAACAGTACCAGGCCGAAACTCCACCATAACAGTCCCAGGCCGAAACTCCACCTCAACAGTCCCAGGCCGAAACTCCACCACGATGGTCCCAAGCCCGGCCGTGAAAGGAGGAGGGTTGACCATGGGCTATCAACCCCATCCTGTAAAAATCCAGAGCCACAGATACGCCAGCAGAGGCTCCAACGACCTCACCCTGGGAGAGGAAGGACACACAAGGAAGATGGGCCACACTTGGAGACAACGTGAAGGACTGGCCTAAGACAGAGGACTCTGGTGAGCTACTATGTCCCAGTAGTGGTGATGGGCCTAAGGGGAAGAAGAGGAGCAGAACTTGTTGGTGAGGTCAGTACAGGAATGACAGGCCAAGTGGTTCCCTTCTCTGCTGCAGTAACTTATGAACGTACTCCTCAGTAAGAGTGCTAATGTCCCACGGATCCTGCAGCCAGCTGCCAGAACACATTACAGCTAACGTTCTGCATATGTTATCAATCTGCCAATCAGCCAAGTATGACAGGCAGACAGTGGTAAACTCAACTGCATTAGCAGGCCGACATCACCGTGTAATTGTTTCCGTCAGGCCAAGCACGAGATCAATGGCACTCAGCAGAGATTTAGAGCACTCCACCAGTATTATTGGTGACAGCCTTTCTGTGAAAGACAAAGATGTGTTTGGCCGTCAGTTCTCTGCATTCACCAGAGTGTGCCCATCCAACCGATTCAGTGAGCAGCTCTGCTAGCGGTCAAAATCAGTATCAGGTTTAATATCACCATCACATCTCATCATGTTTGTTATTTTGTGGCAGCAGTACATCGCAATACTTCATTAACAACTATAAATTACAATTAGAAGTCATCAAGTCTCAGCCTGAAACGTTGACTGTTTATTCATTTCCATAGATGCTGCCTGGCCTACTGAGTTCCTCCAGCATTTTGTGTGTGTGTTGCTCTGGATTTCCAGAATCTTAGTGTTTAAAAATATTGAAACATAGAAACATAGAAAATAGGTGCAGGAGTAGGCCATTCGGCCCTTCGAGCCTGCACCGCCATTTATTATGATCATGGCTGATCATCCAACTCAGAACCCCGCCCCAGCCGTCCCTCCATACCCCCTGACCCCTGTAGCCACAAGGGCCATATCTAACTCCCTCTTAAACATAGCCAATGAACTGGCCTCAACAGTTTCCTGTGGCAGAGAATTCCACAGATTCACCACTCTCTGTGTGAAGAAGTTTTTCCTAATCTCGGTCCTAAAAGGCTTCCCCTCTATCCTCAAACTGTAACCCCTCGTTCTGGACTTCCCCAACATCGGGAACAATCTTCCTGCATCCAGCCTGTCCAATCCCTTTAGGATCTTATACGTTTCAATCAGATCCCCCCTCAATCTTCTAAATTCCAACGAGTACAAGCCCAGTTCATCCAGTCTTTCTTCATATGAAAGTCCTGCCATCCCAGGAATCAATCTGGTGAACCTTCTTTGTACTCCCTCTATGGCAAAGATGTCTTTCCTCAGATTAGGGGACCAAAACTGCACACAATACTCCAGGTGTGGTCTCACCAAGGCCTTGTACAACTGCAGTAGTACCTCCCTGCTCCTGTACTCGAATCCTCTCGCTATAAATGCCAGCATACCATTCGCCTTTTTCACCGCCTGCTGTACCTGCATGCCCACTTTCAATGACTGGTGTATAATGACACCCAGGTCTCGTTGCACCTCCCCTTTTCCTAATCGGTCACCATTCAGATAATAATCTGTTTTCCTATTTTTGCCACCAAAGTGGATAACTTCACATTTATCCACATTAAATTGCATCTGCCATGAGTTTGCCCACTCACCCAACCTATCCAAGTCACCCTGCATCCTCTTAGCATCCTCCTCACTGCTAACACTGCCACCCAGCTTCGTGTCATCCGCAAACTTGGAGATGCTGCATTTAATTCCCTCATCCAAGTCATTAATATATATTGTAAACAACTGGGGTCCCAGCACTGACCCTTGCGGTACCCCACTAGTCACCGCCTGCCATTCTGAAAAGGTCCCGTTTATTCCCACTCTTTGCTTCCTGTCTGCTAACCAATTCTCCACCCACACCAATACCTTACCCCCAATACCGTGTGCTTTAAGTTTGCACACTAATCTCCTGTGTGGGACCTTGTCAAAAGCCTTTTGAAAATCCAAATATACCACATCCACTGGTTCTCCTCTATCCACTCTACTAGTTACATCCTCAAAAAATTCTATGAGATTCGTCAGACATGATTTTCCTTTCACAAATCCATGCTGACTTTGTCCGATCATTTCACCGCTTTCCAAATGTGCTGTTATCACATCCTTGATAACTGACTCCAGCAGTTTCCCCACCACCGACGTTAGGCTAACCGGTCTATAATTCCCTGGTTTCTCTCTCCCTCCTTTTTTAAAAAGTGGGGTTACATTAGCCACCCTCCAATCCTCAGGAACTAGTCCAGAATCTAATGAGTTTTGAAATATTATCACTAATGCATCCACTATTTCTTGGGCTACTTCCTTAAGCACTCTGGGATGCAGACCATCTGGCCCTGGGGATTTATCTGCCTTCAATCCCTTCAGTTTACCTAACACCACTTCCCTACTAACATGTATTTCACTCAGTTCCTCCATCTCACTGGACCCTCTGTCCCTTACTATTTCTGGAAGATTATTGAGGTAGTGTTCACGGGCTGGTTTGCTGTTCATTCGGAAATCTGATGGTACTGGAGGAGAAGCTGTTCCTAAAACATTCACTGTGTTTCTTCAGTTCAAAAGTTCAAAATTTGAAGTAAATTATCAAAGTACATGTATGCTCTGAGATTCATTTACTTGTGGGCATCCTCAACAAAGTCTATAATAGAATAATAAACATAATAAAGTTAGTGGAAGACTGCACCAACGGGCGTTCAACCTGGCTCCTGTACCTCCTTTTCGATGAGAATGTCATGGTCTTGTCCGTGAAGTCCGCATTCCAGTTCACGGTCCGGTCTGTGGACTCAGGACTCTGGGTCTTCCAGCTGTCCCTTGTTTTGATTGAGTTAAGCATAGGCAACTGATTCCCATCTTGGGGCTTGGGATATAAGTAGCCTTGGGGTCAAGTGTGAGCAGCAGATTTGTCTCGTCAGTTCCTCCGGGAGCAACCTGCCGGTGGAAGGCTAGAGCGGCCACTTGTCATCTTTAGGCCACGTTGGAGAACCATCGCTTCATGGAGCTTTGCTGTCGGTATTTGGAGATGTCTCTGAGGTATGGATTTGGCTGTTTCCTGGGCCAGCCACTCTGAGCTAGGTAGGGATCCGGCTGTTTCCATAGCCATCTGAGGTTGCTGGCCGAACTGAGACTCGGAGCTTCCCCAGAGCAGAAATGGGCCTGCCTGTCGTTCTTTGGTGTTTGTCTCTTCTTGTCCTCGCCTCTGTGGAGTAAGCCAGGCCGTTCTGCTGTTGCCCTGTGGAGGGTCCTGTCTTGTCCTTGCCTCCGTGGGGTAAGTCAGGCTGTTTTGCCGTTGCCCTGCGGGGGGGGATCTGTCTTGTCTTGTCCTTGCCTCTGTTGGGTAAGTCCGGCCGTTCTGCCATTACCTGACAGAGAGACCTGTCCCACCTTTGTGTGGAGATGAAGTTGAGTCCCGGCTTGTCTTAGGATAAGTCCTGGCTCTATGTTTATGTTCTGTCCTGTCTCATGTTAATGTCGTGTTAAAGTTGAGTCACGGCTTGTTGAAGGATAAGTCCCGGCTCTATGTTGATGTTCGGTTCCCAGTCTGTGTCTGAGCTCCAAGAACCCAAGCCTCAAGGATCCCGCAGCCAAGCTCCAAGAACCCAAGCCGCGACGATCCCGCGGCCCAGCTCCAAGAACCCTAGCCTCGACGATCCCGCGGCCCAGCTCCAAGAACCCTAGCCTCGACGATCCCGCGGCCCAACTCCAAGAACCCAAGCCTCGACGATCCCGCGGCCCAGCTCCAAGAACCCTAGCCTCGACGATCCCGCAGCCGAGCTCCAAGAACCCAAGCCTCGACGATCCCGCAGCCGAGCTCCAAGAACCCAAGCCTCGACAATCCCGTAGCCAAGCTCCAAGAACCCAAGCCGCGACGATCCCGTAGCCGAGCTCCAAGAACCCAAGCCGCGACGATCCCGTAGCCGAGCTCCAAGAACCCAAACCTCGACGATCCCGTAGCCGAGCTCCAAGAGCCCTAGCCGCGACGATCCCATAGCCGAGCTCCAAGAACCCAAACCTCGACGATCCCGTAGCCGAGCTCCAAGAGCCCTAGCCGCGACGATCACGTAGCCGAGCTCCAAGAACCCAAGCCTCGACGATCCTACGGCTGAGCTCCAAGAACCCAAGCCGCGACGATCCTACGGCCGAGCTCCAAGAACCCAAGCCAAGCTCAGGACCCGAGACCCCGGCCTGCAGCCAAGCTCAGGACCCGAGACCCCGGCCTCAAGTCTCAAGAGCAAAGACCCCAGCCTGTCTCCCAGCTCAGGCCTCTAGACCCCAGCGATGTCCTGTCCTGAAGTCATGTCATGTCTTTGCCTGGTTCTGGGGCCCGAGCCGGAGGCAAGACCCAGGTTCTGGGTCCTTGTCCAGTCTCTGGCTTGGAGCCCAAGCTCAGGCTCCTAGTTCATAGTTCCTTGTCCGGGTTCCCTGTCTTGTCCAAGTCCTAGCCCAAGTCTGCGTTCTTGTCCCTACCCCTTGTCTGAGTCCTGTCATGTCCCTACTCTAGTCAAGTCCTGATTCTTGTACTTCAGTGTCTGTGTCTCTCATTTGGGTCCGTTCCTAGCACCCACACTGTGACAGAGAAGAAGGCATGCCCTGGGTGATGAGGGTCTTTAATGACAGATGCTCCCTTTTTGAGGCATCGCCTTTTGAGGTGTCCTCAATGCTGGGAGGGGGTTAGCGCCCTTGATGGAGCTGGCTGAGTTTACAACTCTCTGCCCCCACCCCCCCCCCATACCAGACAGTGATACAGCCAGTTAGAATACTCTCCACAGTACATTTGTAGAAATTTGAGTTATTTGGTGATATAACAACTCTTCTCCGACTCCTAATGAAATATAGCCGCTGTCCTGCCTTCTTTATGGATGCATCGATATGTTGGGTCCAGGTTAGGTCCTCAGAGATATTGACACCCAGGAATGTGAAATTGCTCACTTTTGATGCCACTTTCAAGGAATTATGGATCTGTATTCCCAGATCCCCCTGTTCTACAGCAATCCCCACAATGTTCTTATATTCACTGTGTAAGTCCTACCCTGATTTGGCAGAAGGGAAGAAGCTGTTCTGAAATGTTGAATGTGTTTCTTCAGACTCTTGTACCTCCTCCCTGATGAATGAGAAGAGGGTATGTCCTGGGTGATGGGGTCCTTAATGATGGATGCCGTCTATTTCAGGCATCACCTTTTGAAGATGGCCACAGAATTCACACCCTTTCTCTACAATGAGGCTTCAGTCAGGGGAAGCACTTTCTCAGAGCAGTCTCGGATTGGTTGTGTGTCAGAGAACAGCCTGATCTTAGTGTCTCGGCCTCAACCCCAACTCTCCCATCAATACTCCTCCAGAGAGATCCAGGGGATCACTGAGACGTAGTTATAGAGTCATAGAATGTTAAAGCCCAGAAACAGGCCATTTGGTCCATCTAGTCTGTGACAAATCTTTATTCTGTCTCGGCCAAAGACCCACAGCTGGACCATAGCCTTCCTTAACCCTCCCATCCATGTACCTATCCAGTGTGTGTGACGTTGTCTTGGATACTACGGAGGCTGGTTCCCAAGATGGAGCTGATTAATTTTATAACTTTCTGTTGCTTCGTTCAGTCCTGTGCAGTAGCCACCGCATCCCCCCCCCCCCGCCATACCACCCAGTGATGCAGTCTGTCAGAATGCTCTCCACAGTACATCTGTAGAGGTTTTCAAGTGTCTTAGGTGACAAACCAAATCTCTTCAAACTCCTAATGAAATATAGCTGCTGTCTCTTCTTTGTAGCTGCATCGATAAGTTGGGACTAGATCCTCAAAGATCTATGAGGATTGGTTCGTGTTCCCTTGACCTACCCTTTCTGAAGTCCACTATCAGCTCTTTGGTCTTACTGACGTCGAGTGCAAAGTTGTTGCTCCGACACCACCCGACTAGCTGATGTATCTCGCACCCGTATGCCCTCTCGTCTCTGTCTGAGAATCTACTAACAATGGTTGTATCATCAGCAAACTTATAGATGACAACCCACATCCACCATTTCTGAATAGGAAGTGGCGGGACTTGGCAGGAGACTGGGTTGACACTGACTAGATGGGCCAAAAGGTCTGTTTCTGTGCTGTAGTACTATAGGACTCTGTAACTACCCTGGGATTCCACCCTTCACCTACACACTGGGGACAATTTACAGATGCCAGATAACCCACCAGTCCCTTGTGACGTGGTAGGAAACCGGAGTCATGAACCCCGCCAGCCTCTGCATCTGTATTGTTAATTGTCTTAGCCAGAGTCGTTAAGCCCTTGTGCTTTCTGTTTAACCTTGATAAGTTTACTTTGAATGGCACGGGTTTTCCATGTCCTGTGATTATTTAAAGCAGACTCAAGGTTCGCGCTGGTCGTGTGGTCGTGTGAGAACGATTCGTCTCATGGTGTCGCTCAGTTGAGCCACCAATGTTCTGTTGAAATTCCAATGAATAAGCTCTTGTTTCCGTCTCTACGTGGGAGTCTGTCGTTTCTCCGCACTTGTCATCTGTCAGCGCACACCGTGACAGTGGGAGCACCCAGTAGGAAGGAACATGACAGCACCCGAGGTCCGGATCGAACGTGGGAAACAGGAACTCTACTTCCAGCATCTCCACTGTGCTGCGGAATAATCATCTACCGGGCGGGTTGAGGCAGGAATCACTGTATCTTCTGAGGTGGGGGGTGGACATCCGAGAGGGAAGGAAGTTCTGAGAGGGGTTCAAATCGAAGTTTCACCAGATTCAGCACAAGGCCACAAAAACGTTCTGAGCCATGATTGATCTGGGAGCTTCATGTTATATATTTGCATCCCGTTCCACTTTTCTGTTAAGGCCACTGGTATGACTGATACCAATAACGCCACTGTTGTTGGCAGAATTTCTGGAGACAAGGAGGCATACAGGAGCAAGAGAGATCAGCTGGTTGAGTGGTGTGGTTACAACAACCTTGCACTCAATGTCAGTAAGTCCAAGGAGTTGACTTCAGGAAGGGGAAGTCGAGAGAACCCATTCCAGTCCTCATCGAGGGGTCAGCAGTGGAAAAGGTGAGCCACTTCCAGTTCCTGGGTGCCAACATCTCAGCAAATCTCCCGTGGACTCAACATACTGATACAATCATGACGAAAGCACAAGCACGAAAAAGTCTGCAGGAGCTGGAGGAGGAGGGAAAAGAAGGCACACCAGCAGCTCTACTTCATTAGGAGTTTCAGGAGATTTGGCACATCTCCAAAGAACCAATGAGGAGCAATCTGACTGGCTGTATCACAGCCCGCTGTGGAGGCTCCAATGCACGGGATGGTAAGAGGCTGCGGAGGCTTGTAGCCTCAGCAAGCTCCATCACAGGCACAACCCTCCCTACCATCAAGGATACCTCAAGAGGTAAGTACCTCAAGAAGGAGACATCCATCACCAAGGACCTTCACCTTCTGGGACACGTCCTCTCTCGTTACGATCAACAGGGAGGAGATGCAGGAGCCTGAAGATCCAAACTCTGTGTTTTAGGAACAGGTTTCTCCCCTATGCCATCAGGTTTCTGAGCAATCCATTAAACGGGAAACAGCACTGCATTATTTTCTTTATTTGCACTATTTATTTATTTTGTAACTTAATGCAAATTTTATGTCTTCATGCTGTACTGCTACCGCAAAACAATAAACTTCACATCATCTACAGTGCTGTGCAAAGGTCTGAGGTACGTATACACAGCCAGGGTGCTCAATACGTTTGCACAGTACTGTAGTAACTTTATGTACTGCACTGTACTGCTGCCACAAAAAAACAAATTCCATGCCATATGTGAGTGATGATAAACCCGATTCTGATCTGGGTCTCTATTGTGGACTGAGAGTGGGAAGGGGACAGGGAGAGGGGAATCACGGTTGGGAAAAGGGGAAGGGAGAGGGGAGGGAGTGGGAAGCACCAGAGAGACATTCTGTAATTCTGTAACAATAAACCAATTGTTTGGAATCAAATGACCTTGCCTTGTGTCTCAGGGCTGGGTGAGTCTATACCCGCACGACAGCCCAACCCCTGGCACTCCTCTGCCACCTATCCCACACCCCTCCCGCGGCGCTCCACCCTCACCATTCCCAACATCCTTCACTCTCGCCAGATTTACAAACACGCTCTCCACTCCATGTTGACAAACACAGTACTGTGCAAAAGTCTTAGGCACCCCAACTATAAGTGTGTGTGTGTGTGTGTGTATATTTAAGACTTTTGCGTAGTACTGTAAATCAGTGGTAATAATTTTGATTCTGAGCATAGATTGAATTTTGTGCAGTAGCTGGTTCAGGACAATAAAGCAGTGACAGCACGTCCGCGTTACTGTGCAACAGTGTGTGTGTTTAGTCGGTAACATAGGAAGTAAGACATTAGTCTCACTCATAAATGATCAGAACTCCTCCAAGACTTATCCCATGTGGAGGAATTCCTGCAAACTTCACATCTTTCACCAGGTGATCTGGTGACTCTCAGACATGGAGTAGAATTCGGCCACTCAGCCTCTCGAGTCTGCTCCACCGTGCCACCATTGCTGGTTTATTATCCATCATCAGACACCCCACCACCCAGGCCATGCTCTCTTCTTGCTGCTGTAATCAAGTCAAAGGTACAAGAGCCTCAGGACACAGACCACCAGGTTCAGGAACAGTTACTACCCCTCAACCATCAGGCTCTTGAACAAAAGAGGATAACTTCACTCACTTATCCATCCATTGAGATATTCCCACAACCAATGATCTCACTTAAAGGATTCTTTATCTCGTTATTTCATTTTCTTCTTACTTATTGCTATTTATTTGAATTTGCATTTGCACAGTTTGTTATCTTCTGCACTCTGGTTGATCTTTCATTGATCCTGTTATAGTTACTATTCTATAGGTTTGCTGAGAATGCCCACAGGAAAATGAATCTCAGGACTGTATATGGTAACATATATGTACTCTGATAATAAAATCTACTTTGAACTTTGAACTTTGATGTATTATTCCTTTCAACCCCAATCTCCTGCCTTCTCCCTGTAACCTTTGATGCCCTGACTAATCAAGAACCTATCAACCTCTGCTTTAAATATACTCAATGGCTTGGCATCTACAGTGGCCTGTGGCAAAGAATTCCACAGATTCACCAACCTCTGACTAAAGAAATTCGTCCTCATCTCTGTTCCAAAGGGACGTCCTTCTATTCTGAACATGTACTGTGGTCCTAGACTCTCCTGTTGGAAACATCCTCTCCACATCCACTCAATCTAGGCCTTTCAATCACTTTGATTGTGGGCTCTTGCTGTGCACAGGTTGGCGACCGTGTTTCCCACACTGCCCCTGATCAGCCATGAAGTTGCCTGAGATGTCTCGAGAAGGAGGAGCAAGGTTCACCCGGGAGGGAACTGAAAAATGTGGAGGTCGACCAGGACCTCACTCTGGGGGTGAGCAGGGAGAGTGGGGTTGGTCTCTGGATAGCTGATGAGTCAAAGTCAATTTTTCGCCTCACTGAAGATGCTCCGACGACTGTGCACTGGGCTGCTGTGGCCATGAGATTCTGGAGTTTGTCCAAGGCTAACTAACCATGAAAGAATGTAAACAAAAAGTCTTGGAAGGGATCCAGTCCCAATGTACTGGGGTCTCAGAAGCAGTGTTTTAATTACGGCTCATGGTCACAGACACCAGGGAGTTACCAGTCAGATAGCGTGGCAGACAATGCCGTAGGGACATCACACACTCATCATCATTATAAGACCATAAGATATAGGAGCAGAATTAGGCCATTTGGCCCATTGAGTCTGCTCCACCATTTCGTCATGGCTGATCCATTTACCTCTCAGTCCCAGTCTCCTGCCTTCTCCCTGTATCCCTTCATGCCCTGACCAATCAAGAATCTATCAACCCCTGCCTTAAATATACCCAATGATGCCCTCTGCATCTGCCTGTAGCAATGAATTCCACAGACTCACCACTCTCTGGCTAAAGAAATTCCTCCTCATCTCTGTTCTAAGGCTGTGTCATCATCATCATTATGTGTCGTGTTGTATTGACGTGGGTGATCATGGTCTTTGACCATGATTGCTCTTGGCAAATTTTACTGCAGAAGTGGTTTGCCATTACCTTCTTCTGGGCAGTGTCTTTACAAGACAGGTGACCCCAGCCATTATCAGAGATTGCCTGCCTGGCGTCAGTGGTCGCATAACCAGGACTTGTGATCTGCACCGGCTGCTCGTACAACCACCCATCACCTGCTCCCATGGCTTCACGTGACCCTGACTGAGGTGGAGTGGGGGGGCTAAGCAGGTGCTACACCTTGTCCAAGGGTGACCTGCAGGCTAGTGGAGGGAAGGAGCACCTTACACCGCCTTTGGTAGAGATGTGTCTCACCCTACCACCCACACACTAGTGGATGGAATTTGTGTGAGGTGTCGTGCACTGGGAGGACTAACCAGGGTAGGACTTACACAGTGAAGGGTAGGGCACTGAGGCGTGTAGTAGAATAAAGGGATCTGGGAATACAGGTCCATAATTCATTGAAAGTGGGGATAACTTCGCTCACCCCAACACTGAACTGTTCACACAACCTATAGACTCACTTCCAAGGACTCTTTATCCCATGTTCTTGATATTTATTGCTTATTTATTTATTATTATTGTTTCTTTTATCATTATTTTCGTAGTTACACAGTTTGTTGCACAATGCACGTTGGTTGTTCGTCTATCTTGTGTATTCTTTCATTGGTCCTGTTGTGTTTCTTTGTATTTACTGTGAATGCCCACAAGAAAATTAATCTTAGGGTTGTATAAGATGGTGTACATGTATTTTGATAACTTTGAACAGCTGGATAGGATCATAAGGAGAATTTTGGCACATTTGTCTTCTTAAATCAAGGTATGTTGAAGTTGTATAAGAAATGGTGAGGTCTAATTTGGAGTATTGTGTACAGTTCTGGTCAACTACCTGCAGGACAGATGTAAATAAGATTAAAGGAGTGCAGGGAAAACTTACAAGGAAGTTTCCAGGACTTGAGGACCTGAATTATAGGGAAAGATTGAATCGGTTTGGACATTATTTCCTGGAGCAGAGGAGAATGAGGGGAGATTTATTCGAGGTATACAAAATTATGAGGGGTGTAGATAGGGTGAACACAAGCAGGCTTTTTTCACTGAGGTTGGGTGAGTCCAGAAATAAAGGTCACAGGTTAAGGGTGAAAGGTGAAATGTTTAAGGGGCGTCTGATGGGGAGCTTCTTCACTCAGAGGGTGGTGAGAGCATGGAATGAGCTGCCAGTGCAAGTGATTGCAACATTTAAGTGAAGTTTGGATAGGTACAGAGAAGGGAGGGGTGTGCAGGGCTATGGTCCAGGTAGGATGAGTCCAAATAATAGTATGGCACGGGCTGGATGGGCCAAATGGCCTGTTTCTTTGCTATAATGCCCTCTAACTCTATGGCATGTCCTCGCCGGCCTGAGCAGAAATGAAGCTGGGAAAAAGGAGTCTCTCGCAAATCAGGAACAGAGAGATCGCTGGCCTATTTCCCCATTGGATGTGAGGACCAAGAAAGAAAGAGAAGACATAGATATCAGTTGAATCAGAAACATACAGGAAAGGCAAAGAAAGACTGAATTATTGGTAAAAGCTGTTCTGAAATCCATTGCCACTTACCCATTTCCTCCAGGAGAATTGGACAGGTCAACCTGGTGATTTATTGGGCTAATTACCCAAGGATTAATTATAGAATGCAAAATATATAATGTAATAGATTAACTACATTGTAAATTGAACACCATTTAATTACCATGATCTATAATGCATTTAACTTACTGAGAAGGGACTTCCTCAACAGTAATTTTTCCATTTTCTGCTGCCTTGTGAAGTGCCTTCCCCAACATTAAGCAATCTACACGAAACACTGTTGTAGGAAAGCAGCATCCATCATCAGGGACCCCCACCACCCAGGTCATGCTCTCTTCTCACTGCCACCATCAGAAGGAGGTACGGGAGCCTCAGGCCTCACCCACCAGGTTCAGGAACAGTTACTACCCCTCAACTATCAGGCTCTTGAACCAGAGGGGATAACTTCACTCAACTTCACTCTTCCCATCATTTAAGTGTTCCCACAACCTATGGACTTACACCCACGAGGTGACACTGAGAAAATACAGTCCACATACTGACCGAAAAAAATCTCTTCTTTTTTAAAAAAACACCTGGTTGTGACACACAGGGGATAACTTCACTCACCGCCATCACTGAGCTGTTCCCACAGCCTATAGACTCACTTTCAAGGACTCTTCATCTCATGGTCTCGATATTTATTGCTTATTTGTTTATTATTATTTCCTTATTATTGTATTTACACAGTTTGTTGTCTTTTGTATGTAAGGAGTTTCTTCTTTTATGTTACTGTGTAGGCTAATTAAAATGACTCCTTTGTTATGTTATAACTAAAATGGCTCCTTTGTTATGTTAACTGCTGAGAAAGTTCTCCCGCTAGCAGCTTGTTTGGGTTATGTTATTGATAAGAGAGTGAACGAATCAATTAGGATAGATGTTATTCTTTCTAGTGTGTCTGTAAGTTATTGTGATGCGTGGGTTTTTGGGCAGAAGGCGCGATGGAGAGAGAGAGAGAATGGGCAAGCTGCTGTGAGCCGGTTAATGGCTCCCGATGCAGCCTCCTCTATGTTGGTGAGTCCTGCTGTAAATTAAGGGATTGCTTCGTCGAGCACCTCAGCTCCATCTGCCACAAGCAGGGCTTCCCAGTGGCCAAACATTTTAATTCCTGTTCCCATTCCCATTCCAACATGTTGGTCCATGCCTCTCCTTGTGCCAAGATGGGGCCACCCTCAGGGTGAAGGAGCAACACCTTATATTCCATCTGGGTAGCCTCCAACCTGATGGCATGAATATCAATTTCTCCTTTTGGTAAAACAAAATCCCAACCCCCCCCCCATTCACAACTCTGATTTTTTATTTCTTATCACCTGCCTATCACCTCCACTGCACCCCCCCCATCCCCTCTTCCTTCCCTTTCTCCCACAGTTCACTCTCCTTTCCTATCAGATTCCCTCCTCTCCAGCCCTTAACCTCTTCCACCCACCTGGCTTCACCTATCACCTTTCAGCTAGCCTCCTTCTCCTCCCCCCACTTTTTTATTCAGGCATCTTCTCCCTTCCTTCTCGATCCTGAAGGGTCTCAGCCCAAAACATTGACTGATAATTCATTTTCACAGATGCTGCCTGACCTGCTGAGTTCCTCCAGCATTTTGAGTGTATTGCTCTGGATTTCCAGCATCTGCAGAATCCTCCATGTTTATGAAACACCGGGCTAACAGGGCAGTTAACTAAAACTCTCAAACTGAAAGTTAACGTCTATGCTGTAGCTGGAAGCAATAACTAATACTAAATGAGTTTTGCTCCCTTAGAGTGTCTGTCAAAATGGTAGTCCTCTTTCCCAGATAAGGATGAGGGTAAGCAGGGAGTATAAATGTTGCTGTGCTTTTGGTCAAGTCCCCACAAGACTAGAACGAAAAGAAGGGAGTTAAATGAAACTGGAATGTACCTACTCACATGCGCGATTATCAAACCTGTTATCACAGCCCGCTTGCACGAGCACGTAGACACCATAGCAGGGTCTGTGGTTGTGATAGAAACGTACAGTGAAAGCACTGTTTGCATTAACAACCAACACAACCTAAGGATGTGCTGGGGACAGCCCACAAGTGTTGCCACATGTTCCACCGTCAACGAGGCATACCCACAATGTTCAGCAAACCATCACAAGCAACAACTTCATATATATCCTTCTTACCATTTTGATTTTCTGTCCCTGAAGGTGGTGTTTTGGAGGTCAGGAGGGGATTCTGCAAAGGCACCAACCTGAAGACCAGACTTGTTAAAATGGCTTCCTGCGGGACTGCATAAACTGCTGATGTACCAATATATGCCGCGGTATGGTAGCATAATGTTTTACAGTGCCAGCAATCAAAAGATCGACGTTCACTTCCTGCCATTGACTGTAAGGAGTTTGTATGTTCTTCCTGTGACTGCATGGGTTTCCTTCCACAGTCCAAATCAGAATCAGGTTTAATATCACTGGCATATGTCATGAAATTTGTTGTTTTGCAGCAGTAGTACAATGCAATAGATAATAACAAAAATTGTGAATTGCAGTAAATATATACAGTTAAAAAGTTAAATTAAATAAGTAGTGCAGAAAAAGGAAAAAAAGTAGTGAGGTCGTGCTCATGGGTTCAGTGTCCATTCAGAAATCGGATGGCAGAGGGGAAGAAGCTGTTCCCGAGTAGTTGAGTGTGTGTCTTCAGGCTCCTGTACCTCCTCCCTGATGGTAGCAATGAAAAGAGGGCATGTCCTGGGTGTTGGGGGTCCTCAGTGATGGCCGCCATCTTCCTGAGGCATCGCTCCTTCAAGATGTCCTGGGTACTACGGAGGCTAGAGCCCATAATGGATCTGACTGAGTTTACAACTCTCTGCAGCTTTATTTCAACCCTGTGCAGAGCTCCACCTCCCCGCATACCAGGCGGTGATGCAGACAGTTACACATATGGGTTAGGTTTAGGAAGTTGTGGGAAGTTGCCGGAAGTGGGGTGAAACTTGCAGGCTGCCCACAGCACATCCTCAGACCATGTTGGTAGTTGACGGAGACAAAGCATCTCACTGTATGTTTTGATGTACAAGTGACACATCAAACCAGTCATTTTTTAAAAAAAATCTTTTTTACTTTTAGAATCTGGGGTGAGTTATTGGGAATGCAAGGAAAATAACATAGAAATACTATAAATGGGTGGTTAGCACAGATTTGATGGGCCAAAAGGCCTGCTTCCACGATGTATGACTCCATCAGCCGGCACTGATGCGTTTCCCCTGATAACCATCCTCAAAGTTGAAAGTAAATTTATTATCTAAGTACATACACATCACCATACACTACCCTGAGATTCATTTTCTTGAGGGCATTCACAGTAAATCCAAGAAACACAATAGAATCAGTGAAAGACCACTCCCAACAAGGACAGACAAACAACCAGTGTGCAAAGCAACAAACTGTGCAGATGCATAAATACATAAATAAACAAACAAACAAGCAAGCAAGCAATAAATATCGAGAACCTGAGATGAAGAGTCCTTGGAGGCCAGTCCATAGGTTGGGGGCCTATCACAAACAAGAGAAAATCTGCAGATGCTGGAAATCCAAGCCGCACACACAAAATGCTGAAGGATCTCATCAAGCCAGGCAGCATCTATGGAAAAAGAATACAGTCGACATTTCCGGCCAAGACCCTTCCGAAGGACCCTTCCTGCTTAAAGGTTTCAGCCCGAAACGACGACTGCACTCTTTTCTATAGATACTGCCTGGCCTGCTGAGTTCTTCCAGCATTTTGTGTATGTTCCATAGGCTGTGGGGACAGTTCAGTGATGGGGCAAGTGAAATTGAGTGAAGTCACCCACTCTGGTTCAAGAGCCTGATGGTTGAGGTGTAAGAACCGTTCCTGAACCTGGCGATGTGAGTGCTGAGGCTCCTGTATTTCTTTTTTGATATCAGCAGTGAGAAGAGAGTATGAACTGGATGGTCCTTAGTGCAGCAATCACAAGAAAAAAATCAATTTAAATATAATTATAAACACAGTGGATTCCAGTTAATTGGGATTCATTGGGACCAACACGTTTTGGCCCATTTGAGAGGCAGTCCAATTCGCTAGTCTTTCACGGAAATAGTTAAAAAGGTATATTTGCAATTTGCCTATCGCCACAATAGGTCAACAGCAGACGCAATCTCAATGGCTCTTCACACAGCTCTCCACCTGGACAACACAAACACTTACGTCAGAATGCTGTTCATTGAGAAGAGCTCAGCATTTAATACCATCATTCCCACAATCCTGATTGAGAAGTTGCAGAAGCTGGGCCTCTGTACCTCCCTCAGCAATTGGATCCTCAACTTTCTAACCGGAAGACTACAATCTGTGCAGATTAGTGATAACATCTCCTCCTCGCTGACGATCAACACTGGCACACCTCAGGGGTGTGTGCTTAGCCCACTGCTCTACTCTCTATCTACACATGACTGTGTGGCTAGGCATAGCTCAAATACCATCTATAAATTTGCTGACGATACAACCATTGTTGGTAGAATCTCAGGTGGTGACGAGAGGGTGTACAGGAGTGAGATATGCCAACTAGTGGAGTGGTGTCGCAGCAACAACCTGGCACTCAACGTCAGTAAGACGAGAGAGCTGATTGTGGACTTCAGGAGGAGTAAGATGAAGGAACAAATACCAATTCTCATAGAGGGATCAGAAGGAGAGAGAGTGAGCAGCTTCAAGTTCCTGGGTGTCAAGATCTCTGAGGAGCTAACCTGGTCCCAATATATTAATGCAGTTATAGAGAAGGCAAGACAACTACTATACTTCATGAGGAGTTTGAAGAGATTTGGCATGTCAACAAATACACTCAAAATCTTCTATAGATGTAGCGTGGAGAGCATTCTGACAGGCTGCATCACTGGTCTGGAGGGGCTACTGCACAGGACAGAAAGAAGCTGCAGAGGGTTGTAAATTTAGTCAGCTCCATCTTGGGTACTAGCCCACAAAGTACCCAGGACAGCTTCAAGGAGCAGTGTCGCAGAAAGGCAACATCCGTTATTAAGGACCTCCAGCACCCAGGCCATGCTCTTTTCTCACTGTTACCATCAGGAAGGAGGTACAGAACCTGAAGACACACACACAGCCATTCAGGAACAACTTCTTCCCCTCTACCATCAACTTCCTAATTGGATATTGAACCCTTGAACACTACCTCACTTTTTTAATATATACTATTTCTGCTTTTTGCACGAATTTTAATCTGTTCAATATATGTATACTGTAATTGATTGATTTATTTTTTTTTATTCTATATTATGTATTGTATTGAACTGCTGCTAAGTTAACACATTTCATGACATATGCCGATGATAATAAACCTGATTCTGATTCTAAGGTAGATTATGAACTGTCTTCATACAGTGCTATCTACAATGGCATCCGCCAAATCTCCATTTTCATTATAACATTCAAGATGATTGTTGATACCTTCAAATTCTTCGTAGTTCTTAACTTCCTGAAGTAGTGAAATCAGTTCATTTTCACTCTGTTGTTTCTAGTATCTCTTTGCCTGAATGCTTGAAGCCACAGTGAGCAAAACAGTTCTGAATTGTCTTGCTGTTTATATCTCACCAACGCTCGGTGAGAAAAAACCATTGCTTTTTTTCCAATTTTTTTATTAGTTTCTACATAGAAGAATACAGAGTACAAGAAAGTATATATAAAAGGTCAAAAAAGATATTTAAAAAACTACCAATTACATTATATCTATCCACAATAACAATCTCATTACCCTGTATTCATGTGTTAGTCAATAATTGTATCGAAATATACTCATTCATTACAAAAAAAGAATCTAACCCTTACCAAGACCGAAGCTGTTTATTAAGGAGAAAAAAGGTAAAATACCTTCTCATATAATAAAAAATAATAATAGCTAACATCTGAATTTAAACAATGAATTGGAGGTTTTGAAAATAATTCAGTAAAGGTCCCCACAATGTTTGAAAGTCTTGACGAGATTCTGAAATTGAACAACGAATCTTCTCTAAGTCTAAGCATGACATAACGTTGTATGACCATTGAGCATGAGTAGGAGGAAAAACATCTTTCTATTTAAACAAAACGCCCTCCTAGCTCTCAGTGCGTTAAGGGCCAAAATATGTAAATCAGATGTCTTCAGCTTGATATCTTGTCCGGCAAAAATAACAAATAGGGCCGCCAGAGGATTGGGCTTAAAATTGACTTTGAAAAATGAAGAAAAAGTTTGAAAAACTTCCTTCCAATATTTTGCAAGACTCGGACAAGTCCAAAACATTTGAATTAATGAAGCTTCTCCATTATTACATCTGTCACAGTAGGGAGATATATCTGAATAAAAACGAGATAGCTTATCCTAAGTCATATGAGCTCTATGTACCACCTTAAATTGTATGAGGGAAACGACTGCTTTTTGAGCACAAACACACACGACTTACGCTATTTAAAAACTGTTCACTCAAAGCACGGTGTTGGGTCTAATGACCATGCAAGAGCACACAACTGACTCCAGTTAGAAATTTTGGCAACAATCTCCTGTCCCAATTAAGCAGTATAGTGTCCCAAATAAAAGAAGGGAACCTCGGCTCTTTTCTCAATTAGGTTTTGTTCTTTAAGAGTTGTCACAAATAAGCAGCTACCTCGGTGAACCGATTGCCCAATTAAGTGTCCATTGTGTTTTAGATGAGGATAGAGCAGAACAGAACTTTATCATCATTGCTCAAGACAATGAGATTGTGGTGCTACTCCTGTCTGTGTAAAACAGATATTTACAATGCATTCTGTATTTCTTAATATTAAAAAAAATATATTTTCATGCAACAAGTGACTTTGATAATCCATAACACTCAAAGGCCATTGGCAAGCCGGGGTGTAGCATTATTCAGCTGCACAACAGCCCTCCAGAAGAAGCTGTTTTTCAATCTTACTATCCTGGCTAAGATGTTTCTGTATCTCCTACCAGATGGCAGGGGATTGAACAGGTGGTGCCTGGGATGGGATGGGTTTTTAATGAAGTTACATGTGCGCCATTGGCATCGACAAAGTTGTCTCCAGATACATCTTAATCACCCGTTGGAGTGCTTTCTGATCTGTCCTGCTACAGCCTTTCTAACTTACAAATAGAACAAGCAGAAACAAAGTCCATGGTAGGGCACCTTTTCTGAAGTAAGTTATCACCGGAACGATGAAGGGGCAAGAGAAGGCAAAGTGAATTCAAGGGATAAACCGTTCTGGTCCCTTGCAGAATCAATGAAGAGGGAGTGAGTCATTGGGAGAGGAGAAGTTGAGGCAGAGGAGTTCAGACGCCCGTACTACTGGCCCAGTTACAAGTTTGGATCACTCTGGATGCTGAGCCAATTTGGAGAAAGCGAGAGATCAGGCTGGGCAGTGAAATCTGCGCCCGGAGCGATTCACTGGGCAGCGTGGTCTAGGCCCGGAGCCTTTCGCTGCCCCTGTGCCCGGGTTCCAGAGTGAGGTACGATTCTCCGTTTGGACAATTTAAACAATGTACAGGAAAGACAGGGTGTTGGGATCAGAGGCGGGAGCTGATTTCGCTCGCTCTCCCACAATGTTCCCTCCTCCCTCCATGAAGCTGAGGCTGAAGACAGCCCCAACTGCTGAGCCCCGTGCCCACTAATATGATGGACTGCTACTGAGGCTTTGGGCCTTCTCCGGGGTCTGGATCTAAGGTCTCATTTGTGTTCGGAATGTTTTTGCTCACTTCTATTGTTTGCATGATTTGTGTTCTCCCCCCTTTCTCTCTGCATCAGGTGTTGGTTTTTTGTTTAAAATTGGGTTCTTTTGAGTTTCTTGCTTTTTCTGCCTGTAAGCAAGCAATCTCAAGGTTAAATAATTTATACATTCTTTGATAAATTTTCTTTGAATCTTTTAACATTTTCTGTCATCCATTCTTTGGGATTTTTTCCTTCTGTTTCATGAATGTTTGTGAAGAGTAAGAATTTCAGGTTGTATACTTTATACATTATTTAATATTAAATTGAACTATTGATAAATCCTGCAGACAGTTTGAAAAGTGCAGACTCTTCCTTGGAAGTCTTACAGCTCCAGGGAATTTATGGCACAGAGTCTGGATAGCGATAAGGAAACTGCTTATGCCCCTAACATGGCTCCTCCCTCCACCTAACACAGCTCAGGAAACGCAAACATGAGGAAATCTGCAGATGCTGGAACTTCAAGCAACACACATAAAAGTTGCTGGTGAACGCAGCAGGCCAGGCAGCATCTATAGGAAGCGGTACAGTCGACGTTTCGGGCGGAGATCCTTTGACAGGACTAACTGAAAGAAGAGCTAGTAAGAGATTTGAAAATGGGAGGGGGAGGGGGAGATCCAAAATGATAGGAGAAGACGGGGGGGGGGGGGAGGGATAGAGCCAAGAGCTGGAAAGTTGATTGGCAAAAGGGATATGAGAGGATCATGGGACACTTCTCACGCTCTGAAACTTTTCGATGATTTTAAGTTCCCGGGCCCCCATCGCTTTATTTTCACCATGGATGTCCAGTCCCTATATACTTCCATCCCCCACCAGGAAGGTCTCAAAGCTCTCAGCTTCTTTTTGGATTCCAGACCTAACCAATTCCCTTCTACCACCACTCTGCTCCGTCTAGTGGAATTAGTCCTTACTCTTAATAATTTCTCCTTTGGCTCCTCCCACTTCCTCCAAACTAAAGGTGTAGTCATGGGCAAAGGTGTAGTATAGGTCCTAGCTATGCCTGCCTTTTTGTTGGCTTTGTGGAACAATCTATGTTCCAAACCTATTCTGGTATCTGTCCCCCACTTTTCCTTCGCTACATCGAAGACTGCATTGGCACTGCTTCCTGCACGCACGCTGAGCTCATTGACTTCATTAACTTTGCCTCCAACTTTCACCCTGCCCTCAAGTTTACCTGGTCCTTTTCTGACACCTCCCTCCCCTTTCTAGATCTTTCTGTCTCTATCTCTGGAGACAGCTTATCTACTGATGTCTACTATAAGCCTACTGACTCTCACAGCTATCTGGACTATTCCTCTTCTCACCCTGTCTCTTGCAAAAATGCCATCCCCTTCTCGCAATTCCTCCGTCTCCGCCGCATCTGCTCTCAGGATGAGGCTTTTCATTCCAGGACAAGGGCGATGTCCTCCTTTTTTATAGAAAGGGGCTTCCCTTCCTCCACCATCAACTCTGCTCTCAAATGCATCTCCCCCATTTCAAGCACATCTGCTCTCATCCCATTCTCCCGCCACCCCACTAGGGACAGGGTTCCCCTTGTCCTCACCTACCACCCCACCAGCCTTCGGATCCAACATATAATTCTCCGTAACTTCCGCCACCTCCAATGGGATCCCACCACTAAGCACATCTTTCCCTCCCCTCCTCTCTCTGCTTTCCGCAGGGATCGCTCCCTACACAACTCCCTTGTCCATTCGTCCCCCCCATCCCTCCCCACTGATCTCCCTCCTGGCACTTATCTGTGTAAGCGGAACAAGTGCTACACATGCCCTTACACTTCCTCCCTTACCACCATTCAGGGCCCCAGACAGTCCTTCCAGGTGAGGCAACACTTCACCTGTGAGTTGGCTGGGGTGATATACTGCGTCCGGTGCTCCCGATGTGGCCTTCTGTATATTGACGAGACCCGATGCAGACTGGGAGATCGCTTTGCTGAACACCTACGCTCTGTCCGCCAGAGAAAGCAGGATCTCCCAGTGGCCACACATTTTAATTCCACGTCCTATTCCCATTCTGATATGTCTATCCACAGCCTCCTCTACTGTAAAGATGAAGCCACACTCAGGTTGGAGGAACAACACCTTATATTCCGTCTGGGTAGCCTCCAACCTGATGGCATGAACATTGACTTCTCTAACTTTCGCTAATGCCCCACCCAACCCCCGTACCCCATCCATTATTTATTTATATACACACATTCTTTTTCTCTCTCTCCTTTTTCTCCCTCTGTCCCTCTGGCTATACCCCTTGCCCATCCTCTGGGTTTTTCCCCCTCCCCCATTTTTTTCTCCCTAGGCCCCCCATCCCATGATCCTCTCATATCCCTTTTGCCAATCACCTGTCCATCTCTTGGCTCCATCCCTTCCCCTCCTGTCTTCTCCTATCATTTCGGATCTCCCCCTCCCCCTCCCACTTTCAAATCTCTTACTAACTCTTCCTTCAGTTAGCCCTGACGAAGGGTCTCGGCCTGAAACGTCGACTGTACCTCTTCCTAGAGATGCTGCCTGGCCTGCTACGCTCACCAGCAACTTTGATGTGTGCAGCTCAGGAAATCCTCCCTTTCCCTCCTCCTTGCAATGTTTATCCTATTTCTTCATGAATCACTGCTGCTCCCCGCACCGCCCCCACCCCCCAGGCTGGAATGAGTCACCAACTACGTCCCTACATCCCTGGGTAAATGTACTTAATTTTAGCTTGGATTCATCACTGACCTTAATAGATTCTCAAAGACGCAAGATGGTTTAATGTCGTTTCCTGTGCACGTGATTAAAGAAGAACGGAATAATTGTTGAGGGAGGGAGGAGCAGTTGTGCATCTGACCATTTATTTATTTGTTTATTAAGATACCGTGTGGAACAGGACATTCTGGCCCTTTCAGCCGTGCTGCCCAGCACTCCCCCGATTTAACCCCGGAATAATCACAGGACAATTTACAATGACCAACTAAGATAAGTGTCCTCGTTTTCCAGGTGTGGTCGGGCCAGGTGCATGACAGGTGCTATGACAGTGTCGCAGAGCGACACTGTCGCTAACCATATTGGAGAGTTTTCAATGTGGGGGGAATGGAGCTTTTTTCTGGTTTTAGACTGTGAATCCCCCTCTCCATCACATCATCTGCAGTTTCAAAGACTGCCGAGCTCATCCTTCCCAGAGAAAAACACAGTCCCATTCACTTCCACCAGCTTTATTTCCTTTAATTTCAAATAAATGTTACAATGAAAATACAATATATTCAGTACATACTCTCAGTTACATTCACTGTGTCATTAATTAATGTGCTCTCTGTGCAAAACTCCAATACCTATCATAATAGAACATAGAACATAGAATAGTACAGCACAGTACAGGCCCTTCGGCCCACAATGTTGTGCCAACCCTTAAACCCTGCCTCCCATATAACCCCCCCCACCTTAAATTCCTCCATATACTTGTCTAGTAGTCTCTTAAATTTCACTAGTGCATCTGCCTCCACCACTGACTCAGGCAGTGTATTCCACGCACCAACCACTTCCTGAGTGAAAAACCTTCCTCTAATATCCCCCTTGAACTTCCCACCCCTTACCTTAAAGCCATGTCCTCTTGTATTGAGCAGTGGTGCCCTGGAGAAGAGGCGCTGGCTATCCACTCTATCTATTCCTCTTATTATCTTGTACACCTATCATGTCTCCTCTTATCCTCCTTCTCTCCAAAGAGTAAAACCCTAGCTCCCTTAATCTCTGATCATAATTCATACTCCCTAAACCAGGCAGCACCCTGGTAAATCTCCTCTATACCCTTTCCAATGCTTCCACATCCTTCTTATAGTGAGGCGACCAGAACTGGACACAATACTCCTAGTAAACAACAGGAATTCTGCAGATGCTGGAAATTCAAGCAACACACATCAAAGTTGCTGGTGAACACAGCAGGCCAGGCAGCATCTCTAGGAAGAGGTACAGTAAGCGTTGCAGGCCAGGCAGCACCGCTAGGAAGAGGTACAGTCGACATTTCAGGCCAAGACCCTTCGTCAGGACTAACTGAAGGAAAACTCTTCCTTCAGTTAGTCCTGACAAAGGATCTCGGCCTGAAACGTCGACTGTACCTCTTCCTAGAGATGCCGCCTGGCCTGCTGCGTTCACTAGCAACAATACTCCTAGTGTGGCCCAACCAGAGTTTTATAGAGCTGCATCATTACATCGCGACTCTTAAACTCTATCCCTCGGCTTATGAAAGCTAACACCCCGTAAGCTTTCTTAACTAACCTATCTACCTGTGAGGCAACTTTCAGGGATCTGTGGACATGTACCCCCAGATCCCTCTGTTCCTCCACACTACCAAGTATCCTGCCATTTACTTTGTACTCTGCCTTGGAGTTTGTCCTTCCAAAGTGTACCACCTCACACTTCTCTGGGTTGAACTCCATCTGCCACTTCTCAGCCCACTCCTGCATCCTATCAATGTCTCTGTGCAATCTTCGACAATCTTCTACACTATCTACAACACCACCAACTTTTGTGTTGTCTGCAAACTTGCCAACCCACCCTTCTACCCCACATCCAGGTCGTTAATAAAAATCATGAAAAGTGGAGGTCCCAGAACCGATCCTTGTGGAACACCACTAGTCACAATCCTCCAATCTGAATGTACTCCCTCCACCATGACCCTCTGCCTTCTGCAGGCAAGCCAATTCTGAATCCACCTGGCCAAACTTCCTTGGATCTCATGCCTTCTGACTTTCTGAGTAAGCCTACCATGTGGAACCTTGTCAAATGCCTTACTAAAATCCATGTAGATCACATCCACCGCACTACCCTCATCTATATGCCTGGTCACCTCCTCAAAGAATGCTATCAGGCTTGTTAGACACGATCTGCCCTTCACAAAGCCATGCTGACTGTCCCTGATCAGACCATGATTTTCTAAATGCTCATAGATCCTATCTCTAAGAATCTTTTCCAACAGCTTTCCCACCACAGACGTAAGGCTCACTGGTCTATAATTACCTGGACTATCCCAACTACCTTTTTGAACAAAGGGACAACATTCACCTCCCTCTAACCCTCGGTACCATTCCTGTGGACAATGAGGACATAAAGATCCTAGCCAGAGTCTCAGCAATCTCTTCCCTCGCCTTGTGGAGCAGCCTGGGGAATATTCCATCAGGTCCTGGAGACTTATCCGTTCTAATGCATTTTAACAACTCCAACACCTCCTCTCCCTTAATATCAACATGCTCCAGAACATCAACTTCACTCATATTGTCCTCACTATCATCAAGTTCCCTCTCATTGGTGAATACCGAAGGGAAGTATGGAAGTATTCATTGAGGACCTCGCTCACTTCTACTGCCTCCATGCACATTTTCCCACCTTTATCTCTAATCGGTCCTACCTTCACTCCTGTCATCCTTTTGTTCTTCACATAATTGAAGAATGCCTTGGGGTTTTCCTTTACCCTACTCATCAAGGCCTTCTCACGTCCCCTTCTTGCTCTCCTCAGCCCCTTCTTACGCTCCTTTCTTGCTTCCCTATATTCCTCAATAGACCCATCTGATCCTTGCTTCCTAAACCTCATGTATGCTGCCTTCTTCCACCTTACTAGATTTTCCACCTCACTTGTCATCCATGGTTCCTTCACCCTACCATTCTTTATCTTCCTCACCGGGTCAAATTTATCCCTAACATCCTGCAAGAGATCCCTAAACATTGACCACATGTCCATAGTACATTTCCCTGCAAAAATATCATCCCAATTCACACCCACAAGTTCTAGCCTTATAGCCTCATAATTTCCCCTTCCCCAGTTAAAAATTTTCCTGTCCTCTCTGATTCTATCCTTTTCCATGATAGTGCTAAAGGCCAAGGAGCGGTGGTCACTGTCCCCCAGATGGTCACCCACTGAGAGATCTGTGACCTGACCCGGTTCGTTACCTAATACTAGATCTAGTATGGCATTCCCCCTAGTTGGCCTGTCCACATACTGTGACAGGAATCCGTCCTGGACACACTTAACAAACTCTGCCCCATCTAAAGCATTGGAACTAATCAGGTGCCAATCAATATTAGGGAAGTTAAAGTTACCCTGTTGTTATTTTTGCACCTTTCCAAAATCTGCTCCTCAGTATCTCTGCTGCTACCAGGGGGCCTATAGAATACTCCCAATAGAGTAACTGCTCCCTTCCTGTTCCTGACTTCCACCCATACTGACTCAAAAGAGGATCCTGCTACATTACCCTCCCTTTCTGTAGCTGTAATAGTATCCCTGGCCAATAATGCCACCCCTCCTCCCCTTTTACTCCCCTCTCTATCCCTTTTAAAGCACTGAAATTCAGGAATATTGAGAATCCATTCCTGCCCTGATGCCTGCCAAGTCTCTGTAATGGCCACTACATCATAATTCCATGTATGTATCCAAGCTCTCAGTTCATCACCTTTGTTCCTGATGCTTCTTGCATTGAGGTACACACATTTCAGCCCTTCTACCTTACTACCTTTACACCCTTTATTCTGCTTCTCTTTCCTCAAAGACTCTTTATATGTTAGATCTGGCTTTACTCCATGCACTTCTTCCACTGCTCTATCGCTCTGGGTCCCAACCCCCTTGCAAATTAGTTTAAACCCCCCCAAACCATGCTAGCAAACCTACCTGCAAGGATATTGCTCCCCCTCGAGTTCAGGCGCAACCCATCCAATCTGTACAGGTCCCACCTTCCCCAGAAGATATCCCAATGATCCAAAAATCTAAAACCCTGCTCCCTGCACCAACTCCTCAGCCATGCATTCAACTGCCATCTCCTCCAATTCTTACCATCACTGTCATGTAGCACTGGCAGCAATCCTGAGAACGCCACCGTTGAGATCCTGTTCTTCAGCCTTCTGCCTAGTTCCCGAAACTCACACTTCAGGACCTCATCCCTCTTCCTGCCTATGTCATTGGTACCAACATGTATCATGACTTCTGGTTGCTTTCCCTCTCGTACCAGGTTGTTGTGCACCCGGTCAGAGACATCCCGGACCCTGGCACCCGGAAGGCAACAAACCATGTGGGTGTCCTTCTCACGTCCACAAAATCTCCTGTCTGATCCCCTGACTATAGAGTCTCCAATGACGACAGCTCTCCTCTTCTCCGTCCCACCCTTCTGCATCACAGGGTCAGACTCAGTGCCGGAGGCTCTGCCACTGTGGCTCACCCCTGGTCGGTTGTCCCCGCCAACAGTATCCAGGATGATATACTTATTATTCAGGGGAATGGCTACAGGGGTGCTCTGCACTACCTGTCTGCTCACCTTCGCCCTCTGACTGTCACCCAACGACCTGCTTCCGACAGCCTAGGTGTGACTACCTCCCTGTAGCTCTCATATATGACTGCCTCATTCTCCCTTATGAGTCGAAGGTCATCCAGCTGCTGCTCCAGATTCCTTACACGGTCTTCCAGATCACCCAGCTGCATGCACTTCTGGCAGATGTGACTCTGCGGGAGAGGGGCGTTCCCCCAAGACTGCCACATCTCACATGAGAGGCACATCACCGTCTCAGGAGACATTGTAAAGACTAAATGCGAGCAAGCTCGTCCTCCGCCTCTTCTCGTCAAAGCCTCTCGAGTCAAAGCCTCAAAGCTCCACTCCTTCACTGGCCCACTCACTCACTGGCCGTTCCGCTTGAACTACCCCCCTATTTATTTGTTTGAGCTTTTCAAATTGCTTGGTGACCTGACCTCGATTGCCCAATCAGCTGCTTTCTGCTGAGGCTGAGCATTCAAATCTTAATTGTCTAATCAACTGCTTTCTGCTGATCTATTCAAATCTTGATTGATTTGGTTGCACAGTCCAACTGCCAAAACTGCCAGAATCTCTCGAGTCAAAGCCTCAAAGCTCTACTCCTTCACTGGCCAACTCACGCACTGGCCGCTTTCCACACTCAATGGCAGCTTTCCACTCTTTGAACAATACTCCTTTCAAGTGGGGAACGTTGTCGAACAGAGGAACCTAGGATTACTAAAACTTGCTCACTAGAGATTCTGCAAATGCTGGAAATCCAGAGCAACACACACAAAATGCTGGAGGAACAGTAAGTCAGGCAGCATCCATGTAAATGAATAAACAGTTGACTTTTCAGGCCGAGACCCTTCAGCAGGACTGGAAAGGAAGGGGGAAGACAGCAGAATAAAAATGTGGGGGGTGGGGAGGAAAGGAGGTTTGCTAGAAGGTGATAAGTGAAGCCTGGTAGGTGGGAAAGGTCAAGGGTTGGAGAGGAAGGAATCTGATAGGAGAGGTGAGTGGACTATGGGAGACAGGGAAGGAGGAGGGACACCAGGGAGAGGTGATAGGCAGGTGAGAAGAGGTAGGAGACCAGAGTGAGGAATAGAAGAAGACGAGGGAAGCAAAACTGTTTTTCACCAGAAGGAGAAATCAATATTCATGCCATCAGGTTGGAGGCTAACCAAACGAAATCTAAGGTGTTGTTCCTCCATCTTGAAGGTGTGCTCATCGTGGCACAAGAGGAGGCCATGGACTGACATGTCGAAACTGGAATGGGAATCAGAACTAAAATGTTTAGCCACCGGGAATTTCTGCTTCTGGCGGATAGAGCAGAGGTACTCAATGAAGCGGTCTATCAATTTGTGATAGGTCTCACCAACGAACAGGAGGCCGCAATGATCGCTCCAGGCACAATGGACGACCCCAGCAAATTCGTAGGTGAAGTGTTACCTCACCTGGAAGGACAAGTAGCTGATTCCGAAAAAGGATGTGCTGGCATTGGAGAGAGTCCAGAGGAAGTTCATTGGAATGATCCTGGGAATTAAGAGGCCTGTACTCGCTGGAGTTTAGAAGAATGAGAATGAATCCAATGAGTATGGGCACAGAGCCATCAAACGCTTCTCGTACAGAACTGTGCAAAAGTCTACGACACATAGATATAGTTGGGGTGCCTGAGACTTTTGCACAGGACTGTATTTGTCAATCTGGAGTGGAGAGCGAGTTTGTAAATCTGGCGGGAGCAAAGGGTGTTTGGAATGGTGAGGGTGGAGCACCGCGGGAGGGGTGAGGGACAGGTGGCAGAGAAGGAGTGCCAGGAGCAGGGGGTGGCACGTGTGCAGACACACCCAGCCCTGAGACACCAGGCAAGGTCATTTGATTCCAATCAATTGGTTTATTGATCATTACAGAATGTCTCTCTGGTGCTTCCCGCTCCCTCCCCTCTCCCTTCCCCTTTTCCCAACCATGATTCCCCTCTCCCTGCCCCCTTCCCACTCTCAGTCCGCAGTAGAGACCCAGATCAGAATCAGGTTTATCATCACTCACATATGTCATGAAATTTGTTTTTTTTTGCTGCAGCAGTACAGAGAATACATAATTTACTGAAGTACTGTGCAAAAGTCTTAGGCACCCTGGCTGTATATATATATATATGTGTGTGTGTGTGTGCCTAAGAGTTTTGCACACTAATGTACTTTATCCCTTTTGTTCCTGGGACCATTGTCATAATCGTACTTCTGGACCCTCTCCAATACCAGCACATCCTTTCTTAGATAACGGGCACAAACTGCTCACAATACTCCAAGTGTGGTCTGACCAGTGCCTTATGAAGCCTCAGCATTACATCTTCGTTTTTATATTCTAGTCCTGTCGAAATGAATGCTAACATCACATCTGCCTTCCTTGCCACCAGCTCAACCTGCAAATTAACCTTTAGGGAATCCTGCATGAGGACTCTGATCTCCACCTCTGATTTCTGAATTTGCTCCTGTGACGAAAAACCAAGTTATCAGAAGATTGATGCTGATGAGAGAGATAAGTGAGACAATGGAGAAACATTCAAAATGTTAATGAGAGAGGAGAGAGAGATAACGAAAAAAGACACAGTTCCGAGTATTGACAGACCGATTGCTTTGAACCTGAACTGTTTGAAGTTTGATGGACGGGCGATACCCCAGCAGGGGAATAAAAGGAACAGGTTCGCTAAGGCACAACACACACCACAAGATCACAAGATAATGAGACCCTGGAAGTGTGGTGTGCCCCCACAAGTTTGTGGGAGTTTGGAGGTCTGAACGCGGGACCGACCATAGACACACAGGGTGAAAAGGTACGATCGGCGGGAACCTGGTGTGTGTGTCCGCCCTTGCCTGGGTGCCGGGTTCACTGCGGAAGAACGATCGTATCCGGAATGGAGGAGTCACAGTCGGTGACCACAGAAGACATTAAAAGGGCTCGCCCGAAAGCTAACCGCGAAGAACAAAGGTCTGTCTGAATCAGATTTGCATATTCTCTCTCTCCAACGGCACAACAGCGATTACTGCGAACTGTACTAAGCTGAACTGAACTCTGCGTCATTTGAGACTGATTATTTTACCCCTAGACTGCGATAGAGCTTGGTTGATTCCTATTATCCTAGTTCTGTGTACATGTGTGTTTTATCATTGCTAACCCGTTGCATTTATATCCTTACGATTAGAGTACTGTGTTACTTATTTCTTTAATAAAACTTTCTTAGGTCCAGTAATCCAGACTCCAACTAAGTGGTCCATTTCTGCTGGTTTGGCAACCCGGTTACGGGGTACGTAACACTCCCCATTTAGAAACCAGTCCAGGCCTTTATTCCTCCTGCCTGTGTTACTGTAAAAAAATTAAAATATGTAGCACAAATAGAAAGGAAAATAGTGAGTTAGCGTTCATGGTTTCAATGTCCATTCAGAAATCTGATGGTAGAGGGGAAGAAGCTGTTCCTGAATCATTGAGAGTGTGTCTTCAGGCTTCTGTACCTCCTTCCTGATGGTAACAATGAGAAGAGGGCATGTCCTGGGTGGTTGGGGTCCTTCATGATAGACACCGCTTTTTTAAAACATTGCCTTCAAATGCTACAACACTGAAGTTTAGGAGACTGGATAGTGAGCATGGGGTTCGAGTGGGGGTGGGGGTCATAGAGGCAGAGTCATAGAAAAGTAAGTGCAAAAACAGGCCCTTCGGCCCATCCAGTCTGTGCCGAAGCATTTAAGCTGCCTACTCCCATTGACCTGCTCCGGGACCATAGCCCTCAAGACCCCTTCCATCTATGTACATATCCAAACTTTTCTTAAACGTCAAAATCGAGCCTGCATGCACCACTTCTGCTGGCAGCTCATTCCACACTCTCACCACCCTCTGAGTGAAGAAGTTTCCCCTCATGCTCCCCTTAAACATTTCACCTTTCACCCTTCACCCTTAACCCATGACCTCTGGTTGTAGACCCACCTAACTTCAGTGGAAAAAGCCTGCTTGCATTTACCCTATCTATACCCCTCATAATTTTGTACACCTCCATCAAATCTCCTCTCTATCTTCTACATTCCAAGGACTATTTCAAGGGTGATGAAGAGAATTCTGCAGCTTGGGAGGGGTTGTCATAAACCGAGAGCGAGGCCTCCCCCATCTCCCACCACTATCGTCATGACTCACAGGGCTCCTCAGCGCTGGGAGTCTATTTAAAATCTGTTTTCAGTCTGACAAGTCAAATATTTGGGTTAAAACACGTGTCGCGCCAGGGCCTCCCAGCTGTGTAACTTCATTACAAGACACTTTCTGTCTGACTCCTCATAGACTTTAATTATGCATGTCTTCATGTGTTGAAGTCTGACTGCACACTCCATCAAGCTGCCTTTCAAAGCGCCAAGGCCTCATTATTCAGCCCGCGGCAAAATCCAGGTACTGTGAATTATTTAAATCCCTGTTAAGCTCCTGTGCATCAATCCAAATGATGAACAGTGAGGGTGGTATCTTGGTATCGTCCCTGTGGGAAACGAAATAACTGCACAGACCCTTCCCAGTGCAAGGAGACCTTCCATCGCCCTGTCACGTGAAGCGAGAGATACTGAGGGCTGATTTGATAGAGGTATCCAAAATGGTAGTGTGGGACAGCATGGCAGCATAGTGGTTAGCACAATGCTTTACAGTGCAGGCGACCCGGGTTCAATTCCCACCACTGCCTGTAGGGAGTTTGTACGCTCTCCCCGTGACTGTGTGGGTTTCCTCCGGGTGCTCCAGTTTCCTCTCACAGTCCAAAGACATACCGGTTGGTAGGTTAATCGGTCATTGTAAATAGTCCCGCGATTAGGCTCAGGTTAAATCAGGCGTTGCCAGGCAGCGTGGCTCAAAGGGCCGGAAGGGCCTATTCTGTGCTCAATAAATAAATAAATGATGAGGGGTTTTGATAGAATAAATGCAAGCAGGCTTTCCCCACTGAGGTTGGGTAAGACTAGAACTAGAGGTCGTGGGTTGAGGGAGGAAAGTGACATATTTAAGGAGGAACTTCTTCACTCAGAGGGAGGTGCGAGGGTGGAACAAGCTGCCAGCAGAAGTGGTGGATGCGGATTCGACTGCAATACTTGAGGGAAGTTTAGGTAGGTACATGGATGGGAGGGGTGTAGAGAGCTGTGGTCCCAGTACGGGTCAATAGGACTGTACAGAATTACAGTTCTGCACAGACTCGATGGGCCAAAGGGCCTACTTCTGTGGTGTAATGCTCTATGACTCTGTGTTTCCAGTCCTGATGAAGGGTCACTCGGGCCACCAGGTCCTCACTGACCATTGGGCCATGTGACATGGTCTATAATCCTTCATACCTGGTGCTCATCCAGACTCCCCTGAAAAACTCTGTCAGTGACTCTGTCTCCACCCGCTCTCTGGCCTCATGTTCCAGCTCCCTGCCACGCTCTGCTTAAAGAAGCTTCCTCTCACATCCCCTCCGAATCTCCTCTTCAACCCTCACCCTAAATCTATGTCCTCCAGTTTTTATTGGTATGGCTACTGCTCTACCCGGGAGTGCTGGAAACCCCAGAGAGTTGTGGACACAGCTCATCAGAGATCCCTCACCACCCAGACCAAGCTCTCTTCTCACTGCTGCCATTGGGTAGAAGGTACAAGAATCTCAGGACCTGCACAACCAGGTTCAGGAACAGTTACTACCCCTCAACCATCAGGCTCTTGAACAAAAGGGGATAACTACTCTCATCTATTGAGATGTGGAGTGTGCTATCTGTGCCTTGTGTCGTTTCATTTGGCTGTATTCATGTATGGTTGAATGACAATTAAACTTGAACATTGAAGTACAACCTCTTGTGTGCAGAACGTGGTGTTAGTGTTACAGAGAAAGTGTGGTGAAGTAGACGACAGAAAGTCACAGCCTTTGCTGACCTTTATTGTATTTAGACATACAGCTTGGAACAGACCCTTCTGATCTTTTGAGCTTCACCACCCAGATATCCCTGACAACACAGTCACCACTTTGATCACTCTGCACTAAAATGGACTTTATTTCATTTAGAGATACAGTACAGAACAGGCCTTTCTGGCCACCGAGCCACAACACTCAGCAACCCACCTATCGGACCCTAGGCATATCACAGGACAATTCACAATGACCTATTAACCTACAGTTGACATGTGGCCACATGGTTAAGGCGTTCGTCTAGTGATTTGAAGGTCGCTAGTTCGAGCCTTGGCTGAGACATTGTATGTGTCCTTGAACAAGGCACTTAACCACACATTGCTCTGCAACGACACCAGTGCCAAGCTGTATGGGTCCTAATGCCCTTCCCTTGGACAACATCGGTGGCGTGGAGAGGGGAGACTTTACAGCATGGGCAAATCTTTCGGAGGGTAGGCCTCAAAATCCCCGGCTTTGCCTGCTTTTGGCGACCGAGAAAGAGGTCGAATCGTTCGGACAGAGATGGCGCTCAGTACTCGGTGTTGGAGAGCTGATCAGAGCTCGAAGTTTTCGGATGACTCAGAGTTGGATTGTAGTCAGCATGGCAGGGAGAGTTTTTCTTCCTTCGCCCGCCTGCATGAGATGTGGGACATTTGAGAAACTTTGAACTTTACTGTGCTCAGGGACTTCTTCATCAAGTTATGGTATTGTTGCACTGTTTGTAACTATATGTTATAATTATGTGGTTTTGTCAGTTTTTTCAGTCTTGGTCTGTCCTGTGTTTTGTGATATCACACTGGAGGAAATAATGTATCATTTCTTAATGCATGCATTACTAAATGACAATAAAAAAGGACTACGTGTCTTCATACTCATCATCATCCATGGTCTCATCAGACTAACGGGTGCCTGTTAACCTACAATCTTTGCACTGTGGGAGGAAACCAGAGGAAATCTACACACTCATGGGGAGGACGTACAAACTTCTTACAGAGTATACTGGGATTGAACTCTGAACTCCAACGCTCCAAGCTGTAATAGCGTCATGCTAACCACTACACAACTGTAGTGCCTGTGTGTGTGTGTGTGTGTGTGTGTGTGGGGGTGCATGTGTGAGTCTGTCTATGGGTGTGTGTGAGGGCGTCTGTGTACATGTGTCTGTGAGTGTGTCTGTGTGTGTGTGTTTTGTTTATGTATATCTGTGAATGCGTGTGTTTCTGTCTACCTGTCTGTTTTGTGTGTGTGTGTGTGTGTGTGTGTATATGTGTGAGGAAGCCCCTCCCACACAAAGCTCCGCTTTACCTTTTGCCTTGTGTTTAGAACGTTTAAAAGTTAATGCATTTTGGAGGGATTGATCCACAGGGCCTTCTCTAATGTGGCTGTGCAGCACTGACAGGGGTGACACGGTGATATGACACCCCGTGCAGCTACCAGAGCAGATTCTGAAGGCAAGACCAGCAGTGGGTCACCTTTCCGTTCATCCTGCTTGGCAGACAATGTGGTCTACATATGATATGCCAGGCTAATTGTCTTTCTTGCTTGTTCTACCGGGGGTTGTGATGTCTGTGTGCGTCATCGGTCCTCGGGGAACCTTCCTTGATTTATTTAGAGATACTGTGAGGAACAGACCCTCCCAACGCAACAAGCTGTGCTGCCCAGCAATGAGACCATTCATCTTGAGAGCACTAGAATATAAAAGCAAGGATGTAATGTTGAGACATGGGTGAGCCCTCACTTGGAGTATTGTGCACAGTTTTGGGCCCCTTATCTAACAAAGGGCATAGGACAGCGTTCAGAGGAGGTTCACAAATATGACTCTGGGAATGAAGGACTTATCATATCAGAAGCGTTTGATGGTTGGGCCTGTACTCGCTAGAATTCAGAAGAATGACGGGTGACCTAATAAATGTTGAGAAGCCTCAATAGAGTGGATATGGAGAGGATATTTCCTGTGCTGGGAGAGTCTAAGAACAGAACACACAGCCTCAGAATAGAGGGATATCCATTTAGAATAGAGATGCAACTTGATCTTTAGGGAATCCTGCACATGGACTCCCAAATCACTTTGCACATCAGATTTTTGAATATTCTCTCCATTTTAAAAATAGTCTATGCTTTATTTCTTCTACCAAAGTGCATGACCATGCACTTCCTGACATTGTTCACCATCTGCCCATTCTGCTAATCTGTCTAAGTCCTCTCTACATCTTCAACACTACTGCCCCTCCACCTATGTTCATATTGTCCACAGACTCGACCTCAAAGCCATTAATTCTGCCATCTAAATCATTGACATATACTGTAACATAAATGGAAATGGTCCCAACACAGACCCTGTGAAACACTGCTGGTCACCAGCAGCCAACCAGAAAAGGCTCCCATTATTGCCACTCTTTGCCCTCACCAATTACGTCAGACACTGTCTCTTGAAGTGAACACAGCAACTCAATGACGGTGCATGTGAATCATGTAGAACAGTTTCTGGGTCACTTGTCACCCATCACATTGCCCTACCCTAATACAGCTTGGGCCATCAGAGTCTGAAGCTCTATTCTGGTGCCAACTGTAAGGAGTTTGCACGTTGGTACCCGTGATCATGTGGGTTTCCTCCAGGTGCTCCAGTTTCCTCCCACAGTCCAAAGATGTACCGGTGGTAGGTTAATTGGTCATTGTCAATTGTCCTGTGACTAGACTGGGGTTAAATCGGTGGGTTGCTGGGCAGTGCAGCTCGTTGGGTTGGGAGGGTCTGCTCTTCACAGTATCTCTAAATAAATAAAGAAAGGTTCCCCGAGGACCGATGACGCACACAGACAGCACAACCCCGGCAGAGCAAGCAAGAAAGACAATTAGCCTGGCATATCATATGTAGACCACATTGTCTGGCAGGCAGGAAGCCTCTGCCAAGCAGGATGAACGAGAAGGTGACTCACCCCTGGTCTTGCCTTCAGGATCTGCACTGGTAGCTGCACAGAATGTCACCACCACCCCCCCCCACCACACCCCCGCTATACCCGTTATCTTTTTTTCCTCCAGTCCTGATGAAGGGTCTCGGTCCAAAACATCAGCTGTACTCTTTTCCACAGATGCTGCGTGGCCTGCTGAATTTCCCCAGCATTTTGTGTGCCTGGCACGGATTTCCAGCATCTGCAGAATTCCTCTTGTTGGAGATGAGGAGGAATTTCTGCAGCCAGAGAGTGGTGAATCTGTGGAATTCTTTGCCACAGGCGGCTGTGGAGGCCAAGTCATTGGGTATATTTAGGGCAGAGGTTGATAAGTTCTTGATTAGTCAGGGCATGAAGGAATATGGGGAGAAGGCAGGAATTTGGGAATGAGAGGGAAACTGGATCAGCCATGGTGAAATGTCAGAACAGACTCGATGGGCCAAATAGCCTAATTCTGCTCCTATATCTTATGGCTTATGGACTAATAGCCACACTGCTAGCCTAATTCTCAACAGCAGACCCGCAAGCAGTTGGATAATGGGGTCTAGAGCGTGGTGATAGTCACCCTTTGTAATCATAGTCTGAGACGCCCTATCCAGATACATCTTGGCTTGGTACAGCAACTGCTCTGTCCAAGACTGCAAGGAGTTGTGGAGAGTTGTGTACACAGCCCTATCCATTACAAAAACCAGCCTTCCTTCCTCCAATGCATGGGATTGCAAGATGCTGCAGAGGGTGGTAGACCCAGCTCCATCACGGGCACAACCCTCCCACCATCAAGGACACCTTCAAGAGGCAGTTCCTCAGAAAGGTGGCATCCATCAGAAGGACCCTCCCCGTCCAGGCCATGCCCTCTTCTCATTACTACCATCAGCAGGAGATACAGGAGCCGGAAGACACACATTCAATGTTTTAGGAACAGGTTTTTCCCCTCCATCAGATTTCTGAATGGTCCATAAACCAATGAACACTGCCTCAGTGTGAACACTAGAGATTCTGAAATCCAAAGCAACACACACAAAATGTTGGAGGAACTCAGCAGGTCAGGCAGCATCTATGGAGGGGAATAAACAGTCGACATTTCAGGCCAGGACCCTCCATCAGGACTGGAAAGGAAAGGGGTTGATGCCAAAATAAAAATGTGGGGTGGGGGAAAGGGGAAGGAGGCTGGCTGGAAGGTGATGGGTGAAGCCAGGTGGGTGGGAAAGGTAAAGGGCTGGAGAAGAAGGAATCTGATAGGAGAGGAGAGTGGACCATAGGAGAAAGGGAAAGAGGAGGAGACCCTGGGGGAGGTGATAGGCAGGTGAGAAGAGGTAAGAGGCCAGAATGGGAAATAGAAGAGGAGGAGAGGGGGATGCAAATGTTTTTACCAGAAGGAGAAATGGATATTCATACCATCAGGTTGGAGGCTGCCCAGACAGAACATAAGGTGTCACTCCTCCACCCTGAGGGTGGCTTCATCTTGGCACAATTGAAGGCTATGGATCAACATGTTGGCACAGCAATGGGAATGGGAATTAAAATGTTTTGACCACCAGGAAGTTCTGCTTTCCAAGGATGACAGGGAGGTGCTCGATGAAGCAGTCCCCAATTTAAGACAGGTCACACCAGTGTAGAGGGTCCACACTGGGAGCACCAGACACAATAGACAACCCCAGCAGATTCACAGGTGAAGTCTTGCGTCACTTGAAAGGACTGTTTGGGGTCCTTCTTACCTCACTGTTCCTTTATTTTTGCACAATTCAATAATTATAATTTGCATTAATTTTATGCTTTTGCAGAGTACTGCCGTTGCAAAACAAATTTCAGCTCATAAACGACATCCTGATCCTGACTGAGTTCCTAGCATCAACTGAAAACAGGGTGATCTTATCGGTCTTGCCCTGCAGTTTGTGGGATCTTGCTGTGCACAAACACACAGCTCTGATTACAAGAGTAGCCCCCACCTCTAAACTGCTTAATTAGCTGTTAAGTACAAAGTTCAAAGTAAATTTTCTTATCAAAGTGCATGCATGTCTGAGAATCGTTTTCTTGCAGGCATACTCAATGAATCCATAATAGAATAACAACCATAATAGAAATGAAAGACCGTCTGACTAGGGCGTTCAACCAGAGTGCAAAAGACAACAAACTGTCTAAATGCAAAAAGAAAAAACAGTAATAGTAAATAAATAAGCAATAAATATTACAATGATGGGACAAGTGAAGTTGAGAGAAGTTACCTCATTTAGTTCAAGAGCCTGATGGTTGAGAGGTAGTCATTGTTCCTGAACCTGGTGGTGTGAGCCCTGAGACTCCTGTGCCCTCTTCCTGATGGCAGCAGTGAGAAGAGAGCATGACCCAGGTCGTGATGATGGATGCTACTTTCCTGTAGGTGTGCTCAATGGTTGGGGGGGCTTTATCCGTGATGTACTGAGCAGAATCCACTGCCTTTTGTAGGATTTTCCATTCAAGGGCATTGGTGTCATTACACTATCCACTACACATCTACAGATGTTTGTCAGAGTTTTAGATGTTGGGGTGAAAGATGTTAAAGGGAAAGATTAGCTTTATTTGTCATATGCACGTTGAAACATACAGTGAAATGTGTCATCAGTGCCAAAGACCAACACAGTCTGAGGATTACGCTGGGAGCAGCTCGCAGGTGTCACCGTGCTTCTGGGACAAAACGTAGCGTGTTCACAACTCACTCACTGTACAGAGGAAACTGGAGCACCCGGAGGATATTAACAGGGTGAACGTACAAATCCCTTAAGTCAGTGATGGGAATCGAACCGTGATTAGCAATCGCTGGTACTGTAAAGGAGTTGCACTAATTGCTATGCTACATCGCCACATACCGTGCAGGATCAGAACTCTCACTGTATACTGGGCATTTATTTGTATTATTTTATTTTATTTAGAGTTACAGCACCACCCAGCAATCTCCGATTTAACCCTAGTCTAATCACGGGCAACTTACAGTGACCAATTAACCTACTAACGGGTCCATCTTTGGATTGTGGGAGGAAACCGGAGCAGCCGGAGAAAATGCACGCGTTCCACGGGGAGGGAGGGACGTACAGACTCCTCACAGATGACACCGGAATTGAAATCTGAACTCTTGTCGCCCCAAGCTGTAACAGGGCCACACTATCCACTATGTTACCACGGCATCCGTATTTCTCCTCCCTTTCTGTGCTCCTGCCAGTCACCTTGAACTCACACACTTCGAAAGGGGAAGGTCTCTTTGAGCTTGCCAGGCACTGAGTTCGGACTGCTGCAGGGTTTTGGCATATGGCTGTGACGGTTGGAGACTGGTCTTACGCTGTCAGTAAACCATTATTCTTCTTGGCGAGAAACAAAAATATTCTCTTGTTCTGAAAAGAAGGAAGCTGCAGGGGAAATACAATGCATCTTTGTGCTGTCAGACAGAGAGCAAATTGTGCATCACTTGAAGAGTCCCACAGTTGCAAACTATAATTTCAATGCCGTTCTACAGACAAGAAATCAAATCAAATCAAGTTTAATTATCATTCAACCATACATGGATACAGCCGAACGACACAGCGTTCCTCTGGGGCCAGGGTGCAAAACATACACAGCACATTCAAAAAAGCGAGCAAAAAAGAACATAGTCACACAAATACACACATATGTAGTCCAAGACAATGAACAACATGTCCCGTACATTGATGCTATAGTTCACGGCAATCCAGCCTGTGATCGCACCAATTGAACACTGGAGGACAACACCGACAAGACAGGCCAGCCCCCAACCAAGCATGGATGCCACGCTGCACCGCCTCCGGCATCTCCTCACCAGGACTGCAGCAGCAGGCAAGCCCCAGGTTTGAGGCCTACTCCTCGCTTCAGCCGAGGCCACGCAGTTCTCATGCCACCTGTCTCTTCACTAAACACGGGAAACAGGCCTGTGGCAGCTTACATTAATGTCCAACAGGGACTTGTGATCGCAAGAGAAATGTCCAAGTGCATACCTGGTCTTTCTTTTTTTTTCAAGAAGGGGAGATATAATGGTAGCCGATAGTGTTGTTCCCATGTCACTCAGTTAGCCACTCCCACATGGGAAGAGTTAACATATTCCACAAACTGGGTTACCAACAAAGCTCAGTGGGATAGCCTGCATGCTGGCCTCCTGGTGTGCTCTGCACTCTCCCTCAATATCGAATGCAACGGGGGTGGAGGGGGGTTAAAAATATTCACTTTTTCTTAAACAAAGGAAGCCTCGGGGGAAATACAATGCATCTTTGTGTTGTCAAACAAAGAGCAGATCGTGCATCATGTGAAAAGGTCCCACAGCTGCAAGGAGCCGTCCGGTGTTGATCTCGTTGTGTTGGCTATAATGTCACATTTGTGATCGAAACCAAGACAGCTCCCCAATCAACACACATAAAAATTGCTGGTGGAACGCAGCAGGCCAGGCAGCATCTCTAGGAAGAGGTACAGTCGACGTTTCAGGCTGAGACCCTTCGTCAGGACTAACTGAAAGAAGAGATAGTAAAAGATTTGAAAGTGGGAGCTCCTCTTACTATCTCTTTTTTCAGTTAGTCCTGACGAAGGGTCTCGGCCCGAAACGTCGACTGTACCTCTTCCTATGGATGCTGCCTGGCCTGCTGCGTTCCACCAGCAATTTTTATGTGTGTTGCTTGAAGTTCCAGCATCTGCAGATTTCCTCGTGTTTGCGGCTCCCCAATCAGCTTTGTACCCAACATTAAACGATCATTGCATACTATGCCAACCGTGGCTGTCTCAGATCCCACATTCATCTCAGCCTTTGGCGTGCGACTTCAGGAGCCCCCTCTGGGCGACTCAATTCCTCGCCAGTGTCGCCAACTGAAGCGACGCGGGAGATCAAAGCATCAAGATAGCAGGTGTGGCTGTCGAAGGACTCTGCAATCAGGCGATCATTCTCCGACAGTAACACGGAAATAGCGATCAGTTCACCTCCCGTCTGGCAGTGAAAGGGGTGACACCTCTCTTTCCCTTATTAGTCAGAGAGAGAGAGCCTGGGGCATGTCAAGCAATAGACTGCAGATCATGGTCTGTCTTTGGGGGGCTTTGCTATTACTTGCTTGGTGGTGGTGGGTGCTGATGCTGGCTGCTGGAACAAGCATGGGGAGGTGAGGGGGGTCTGTTGATGCTTTGCTGTTGCTTGTGTGTGGGAGGGGGAGGGGGGCTTTGGGGTTCTAATGTTTTCCTGTCATCCATTCTTTAGAATACTCTTCTGGTTGGTGGATGTCTGTGAAGAGTAAGGATTTCAGGTTGTAAACTGTACACATTCTCTGATATTAAATGGGGCCATTGGAACAGCACCAACATCCTTTTAAGTGTTTGTCAAGAGCGTGGTCACTGTGAGATTCCTGGGGTGTGCACTGCCCACGTCTCCAGTGATAAATCGCAATCTTATCTTTCCCTTGGTCCACTCGTATGGGTTTATTATTGTTACATGTACCAAAATATAGCGATAAATTTGTTTTTCATGGCATCCAGACAGCTCGTTCCAAAACTGTCATTGGCCCTGCTGGCCTCTACCTTGGGATTCATCTTCTTGCAGGCTGAGAGAAGATTTGATAGAGCTTTATAAAATTATGAGAGGCACAGACAGAGTGGACAGACAGTATCTGTTTCCCAGGGGTGAAATGTCTAATACCAGAGGGGATGGATTGAAGGTGAGAGGGGGTAGGTTCAAAGAGGATGCAAAGGGTAAATTTTTTACTCAGAGAGTGGTGGATGTCTGGAATGTGCTGCCTGGTGTGGTGATGGAGGCAAATATACTAGAGGTTTTTAAGAGACGTTTGGATAGGCACATGGATGTGAGGAAGATGGAGGGATATGGACATGGTGTAGATAGGAGGGATTAGAGTTTGGGTGCTTTTGATTTGCTTGCTAGCTGGTTCAGCACAACATTGTGGGCCGAATGGCCTGTTTCTGTACTATACTGTTCTCTGCTCTATGCTTTAATGCCTAAATTAATATATTGACAGGTATACACAGTTTTTTTCTATATTATGTATCGCATTGTACTGTTGCCGCAAAGTTAACAAATTTCATGACGTATGCCGGTGACATTAAACCTGATTCTGATTCCGACTCTCCTGTACCTGGACTCACTTTCTGGACATACAACACTGTGTATATAAGCTATCTTATGCACTTATACTTATTGTATTCTTCACCTTATTTTGTTTTTTTTCCGCTGCATTGGACCCAGAGTAACAATTGCTTTGTTCTCCTTTACCCTTGTGTACTGGAAATGACATTAAACAGTCTTGTCTTGTCAATCACAAGTTCTATTGTATTTCTTTATTCTCCTGTAAGTGTCTGCAAGAAAACGGATCTCAAGGGTAGTATGTGGTGACATACATGCCCTTTGATAAATAATTTGCTTTGACTTCCATTTTCTGCTGATCGGCTGCTCCCGGTTTAAATGCTGCTGGGTTACTTCAGTTCACAGATCTGGAATCGCCTCTGCCAGCAGGTTTCTGAATGGACAATGACCCCATGGACACCGACTCATTATCTTTTGCTCTCTTTTTGCACCGTTTACTTTTGTGTTTTTTATAGTTTACAATTTTTTATTATTATGTACTGCTGCCGCAAACAACACACTTCACAACAACACTCACAATGAACTCAGCAGGCCAGGCAGCATCTATTGGAAAGAGCAAACAGTCGACATTTCAGGCCAAGACCCTTCATCTGTGCAGAGGTATTTAGAAAAAAAACAATCTCTCGTGAACAAAATAATTAAACTATATTAAACTCACTTTAAGCTACATGTAACCTGTGTGAATCAACTGAAAAAAAATTAATTAAAATAATGAAAGCAAAGTACGCAAAATGCTGGACGAACTCAGAAGGTCAGGCAGCATCTATGGAAATGAATAAACTGGTGATATTTCAGGCGAAAACCCTTTTTCAGGATTGAGAAGGAAGGGGGAAGATGTCAGAATAAAAAGATGGCAGGGGAGGGGGAAGGAGAACAAGCTGGAAGGTGATGGGTGAAGCTGGGTGGGTGGGAAAGGTCGAGGGCTGGAGAGGAAGGAATCTGATAGGAGAGGAGAGTGGACCATAGGAGAAAGGGAAGGAGGAGGGGACCCAGGAGAATGTGATAGGCAGTTGAGATGAGGTAAGAGGCCAGTGGGAATAGAAGAAGTGGGAAGGATGGTGGATTTTTTTTTACCGTACAGAGAAATCGATGGTCATGCCATCGAGTTAGAGGCTACCCAGGCACAATATAAAGTGTTGCTCCTTCACCCTGAGGGTGTCCTCATCATGGCAACCATGGCTGACATGTCAGAACCGGAATAGGAATCAGAATTAAAACGTTTAGTCACTGGGAAGTTCCATTTGTGGCGGATGGAGCAGAGGTGCTCGACGAAGCAATCGATCAGCTTACGACAGGTCTCACCATTGTAGAGGAGGCCCTATCAGGAGCACCGGACACGATAGATGGCCGCAGCAGCTTCGCAGGTGAAGTGTTACTTCATCTGGAAGGACTGTTTGGGGCCCTGAATGATGGTGAGAGAGGAGGTGAATGGGCAGGTGTAGCACATAGGCTGCTTGCAAGGGTAAGTTCCAGGAGGGAGTTTAGTGGGGAGCAATGAGACTCCCATCTCCATTCTCTTCCCTTCTCTATTTATTGAACTACTGAAGTTAATAGGGTAGAGTTGGAGACTTTTCCCCAGGACTACGGGGCATAGGTTTAGGGTGAGAGAACGTGGGAAATGTGTGGCGACTCTTGCAGGCTATCTTCAGCACATCCCTCGGTGCTGTTGATTGTTAACGCAAACAACACATTTCACTGTATGTTTCAATGTACACGTGATAAATAATCTGAGTCTGGGAGGGCCGCACGTCAGCACAGCGGTTATCACAACGCTTTACAGTACCAGCAACCCGGGTTCAATTCCTGCCACTGCCTGTAAGGAGTTTGTACCTTCTCCCCATGGCCACATGGGTTTCCTCAGGGTACTCTGGTTTCCTCCCACAGTCCAAAGACTTAGGTTAGTAGGTTAATTAATCATTGTAAATTGTCCCATGGTTGAACAAGGAATAAATGAAGGGATTGTTGGGCAGTGTGGCTCAAAGGGATGGAAGGTCCTATTCCGTGCAGTATCTCAATAAATAAATACATTTTAAGGTGTTGGATACAACTGTTTAATTTTTAGATTAAACTGTTTAATTGGGTTTGTTTTTGCTATTTAACAATTAATGGTTGGGTTGAGTTCTCCAATCCTGGCAATTTACTCAAACGTTTTTCACCATACGAGGAGACATCATCAGTGCGCTGTTGATTGTGGTGTGTCCTCCGAATGCTTGGCTGTTATGTATTTGGAGGACACACCACAAGTAAAAGTGCCACTGATACTGTCACATCATATGGTGATGAAACGTTTGCAAGTAAATTGCCAAGATCGGGGAGCAACTCAACCCAACCATCAGCTACCCAAGCTACACATATTCCAAATTATTTCCATTAACAATTAATTATCTACTTGAATTTTAAGAAGTTCTTATAATCAAGTTTGGAGTGTTCCCCTGGTGGTTATACAAAGTATGATTCTGGAAGCTTCTGTTGTTATCGCCTTATTTGAGTAAGTGCTTTCTCATTAGTTAACTCTTATCTACAAATTTGAATGGAATTTTCCTTACCTATAGGTATGAAAATAGCTGCTCCAAGCTGGGCGCCACCTTAGCTTTTTTGTATCTCCCTTCATTTTAGAAGACCTTTATCACTGCCTTGTTTTCAATTTTCTCTTTGTTTATCAACACTTAATCAAATGATGGTGAAGCAACAAGTTTTGTTCCTTCATCCTGACTTCTGAAAGAACCTTGGATTAAAAACTTCAGGACCAAAGAAAGGGCAATATTTTTCACACAGATGGTGCAAGATGCCAGATACAATGGTCGATAGGTGTCTGGACAGATAATTGGATCAGAAAAGTGTAGAGGGAAACGGACCTACTTCAGGCAAATACACCCTCTGTTGTTCGGCGGCAACCGTGGATGTTGGGTTCAGGTTATCAGTGAAACAAGCCAGGGCACCAGGGCAGTACGATACGGAGTGCAGGCCCATACAGCAGGCTCCCCCTCTCCACACTGCTGATGAACCCAAAGAAACGTCAGAGGCTGGCACAGATTGGCACCAGCAATCTTGCAGGAGTTGCCAGTCAGCGTAGAACTCAATGTTGGGCTGCTTTAGGGAATCCAGCTCTGGATCTTCCCTCAGAGTTTACTCCCGAGCTCTTCCCCGTGAGCGGGTGTAGCCGCAAAGCAGCGGAGTTTTGAGATCAGAGTTCTCCTTCTCCTAGGTGAGCTGCCACCCAGTGCTGATCAGCCCCGTCTCCCCGGAGTAACCTTCTTTTGACCCTTCTCCGGTCGGTAGAAACGGTTCTGCCAGGCTTATAGCCAAGCCACACTTGGAGGCCAGGATCTGGACTTGTTGCCAGAGGCTATTTGAGACACACACCATTGGGAGCATTTAATACATAGTGGGAGCTTGTCCCCACCGCCTCCCCCGGCCATAGCAACCTTAAAGAACTTGCAGGCAAATGGGATTCATATTAACGGGTCTCTCAGTAGGCATGGACAAGATGGGCCAAAGGGCCTGTTTCTATACTGAATGATTCTATAATAGATGTGGCAGCCTCAACAGGGGAGTGGCCAGGAGCAGACTCTAGAACGGGCCTTGAGCACCCAGCCATTTAGACTGTGTCCCTAGGCATAGCTAAGCCCCGAAACCCCTTGAAGAATGTCTTTCACAATTCCGCCCAGCAGCCCAATGCCAGAACGGCGTCATAACTGAAACTACTTCCTACATAAATGAGACTTTCATTCTGTTGAAGGGCCCTGGGCCCACCTAGAGTGAGAACAGCCAGAACTTAAAACATCTAACAGTACCGTACTGCCCAGTGACAGTCTCTTCCACCAACAGTATCAGTGCCAGTCAGGATGCCCATTTAAGCTGTAAATCTATTTACACTTGGTCTGTATCTGTCCTTTCCCTGCCCATGCTGAACACTCCTGAATGCAGGAGATTCTGCAGATGCTGACAAACCCTGCTGGAGGAACTCGGCAGGCCAGGCAATATCCATGGAGATGACGTTTTGGGCTGAGGCCCTTCAGCAGCACTGGGAAGGAAGCGGGGAAGATGCCAGAATAAAAAAGTGGGGGGAGGGGAGGAAAAGGAGGACAAGCTAGAAGGTGAGGGTAGGTGGGTGGGGGAGGGGGGGTGAAGTAAGAAGCTGGGACGTGATTGGTGGAAAAGGCAAAGGGCTGGAGAAGAAGCAATTTGATAGGAGAGGAGAGTGGGCCATGGGAGAAAGGGGAGATAGGCACATGGATGTGAGGAAGATGGAGGGATATGGGCATTGTGTAGATAGGAGGGATTAGTGTTTGGGTACTTTGATTTGCTTTTCAGCTGGTTCGGTACAACATTGTGGGCCGAATGGCCCAGTCCTGTGCTGTTCTATGTTCTATGTCTTATGTGGCCTCCCAAAATACAGTGCCTCACATTTTCCTAGATTAAACATTTCTCTGCCCACATCTGTATTCTGTGCACACGGGCAATTTGGTCCTTGGCGAGGCAAAAGGAAGTGACATCACCTAGGCAGCTTTGGCAGAGGAATTGCATGAGTGTGACTGACACTGGAAAACACACGGTTAAAATGGTATTTCTCTCTGAATAGGAGTCAATTTCTGATTGGATGGTGCTGATAAGAAGCAACAATATACACTCAATGGTCACGTTATTAGGTACACCCGTACACCTACTCATTAAAGCAAATATTTAATCAGCCAATCATGTGACAGCAACTCAATGCATAAAAGCACGCAGACATGGTCAAGAGGTTCAGTTGTTGTTCAGACCAAACATCAGAATGGGGGATGAAATGTGATCTAAGTGACTTTGACTGTGGAATGAATGTTGGTGCCAGACAAGGTGGTTAGAATGTCACAGAATCTAGGATTTTCACACACACCAGTCTCTAGAGTTTACAGAGAATGGTGCAAAAAAACAAAAAGAAACATCCAGTGTGTGGCAGTTCTGTGGGTGAAAGTGCCTTGTTAATGAGGGAGGCCAGAGAATGGGCAGACTGGTTCAAACTGATGGGAGGTGATAGGAACTCAAATAATCATGTGTTACAACTGTGGTGTGCAGAAGAGCATCTCTGAATGCCCAAAGCATCGATTCTTGAAGTGGATGGTGTGCGAGGAAGCAGGTTCACGGGTTTGGTGAGTGAGATAGAAAACACTAATTAGGAAAAAGCATGTTAATCATTTATTTACAAACAGTGAAACGTTTGATCAAACATCTAAGGTTACACAAACTACAACTAAATATCCAACAAACAGATACTTAACTAAGAGTGCTCGTGGGCTCTTCTATATCTGCAGCAAACTTTTCCAATGGTTTTTCAGCTCTGTTCACGACCTCAGTGTGAGAATGGATGCCCAGGGACAAAAGAAAGAGGTCGAGCCTCCCACACGAGTTATTCTTATATCCGGGTTCCTGAAACCGGACCCCAGTGCCATGCAACACAAGGGAACCAATGAGAAAGAGCTGTTGTGTACTTCAACAGGCCAGTCGATGACACTGGCATGGTAAAAGCAGCTTTCAACCGACAAGTAATCTAACCTCCCCCCACATGGCAAATGGGTTTCAGCAGCAGAAGACCACAAAGATACACCCAGTGCCTACTTTATTAGGTACAGGAGGTAGCTCACAGAGTGGCCACTGAGTGTAGGTTGGTTTTGGAAATGAGGTGCATGTTTGTTACCAACTAAAACAGATGGAAGAGTGGAAAACTCAACACTGGGGAGTTGATATAAAGAAAAAAAAATCTTAATAAATCTGGTATTTACTCATTGAAGGGTTTTCTGTGTCTTAGAACATTCTGGATAAAGTTGTGGATGGGTTTTACTGTTTGTTGATTCAAAGTCAGAACTTTTCAAATGTCGTTGACCCTGTTGACTGGCAGGAGTGGGAACTAATCACAATGCAAAATAATCACAAAGTTAGTGTAATAACGGTGGGAGGAGAAGATGGCGGCGCACCTGTGTGTGCGCAGCCCTCCGGTGAAAAATGATAACGTATCTGTTAAATAGGGGCAGTGGACAATTCTGATTTGATGGAGAATGGACGTGAAAGCACAGAGGAACATCTGGAGAAATTTCTGAAACGCCCGTTCGCTGCTGTCTTTGCTGTGTGGTCGGGAATCTTTCAGAGGGTAGGCCTCAAAATCCCCGGCCTTGCCTGCTTTTAGCAACCGAGAAGGAGGTCGAATCGTTCGGACAGAGATGGCGCTCAGTACTCGGTGTCGGACAGCTGACCAGAGCTCGAAGTTTTCGGATGACTCAGAGTCGGATTGTGGTCGGCATGGCAGGGAGAGTTTTTCTTCCTTCTCCCGTCTGCGTGAGATGTGGGACATTTGAGAAACTTTGTACTTTACTGTGCTCATGGACCTCTTCATCAAGTTATGGTGTTGTTACACTGTTTGTAACTATATGTTATAATTATGTGGTTTTGTCAGTTTTTTCAGTCTTGGTTTATCCTGTGTTTTGTGATATCACACCGGAGGAAATAATGTATCATTTCTTAATGCACGCATTACTGAATGACAATAAAAGAGGACTACATGTCTTCATAATCATAATTCTCCGTGACTGTGTTCCTCCAGCCATCGGGCTCCTGGACTGGCTTCATTCACCTCAGCACTGAATTGGCTCCCTGGCTGTGGTTCAGCCCATCGGTCTCGTTCCTGGACTGGCTTAACTCATCTCAGTGCTGAACTGTCTCCGTGGCTGTGGCCTCCAGGATCAGGCTCCTCACCTCAGTAAGTTTTTTTGTGAATTATATTATGTTTCTTTGTTTTGCAGCTGTCTGCAAGAAGGTGAATCTCAATGTAATATATGGTCTACAAACTTTGATAATAAATGTACTGTGGTGAGCATTTGGTCCATGAAGACAGACAAGGAAAGCTCATTTATATCAATTGCTGTTTTTATTGCAACAAGCACAATAACAGACAGAGTATAATCACTCAGTGAGAACTCACTCAGTCACATACAGACGGGGAGGCATTTATTACACACTCCAGTTAAATTCAGGGTGGCACACAAACACACAAATGAGCAATTGTCTAACCCCAGCTAAAAAAAAATGAACTTGAACATCCCACCATAATTCCACTGAACACACGCACCACAAACGCTTTTGAAAACAAGAACAGTAATTAGCGCTGGCTGCTAGAGATACTGGGGCAAGCTGTCGACCAGGCCCCCAGACTGCCACACTGCCCCCACCTGAAGGGTCAGCCATCACCAGCAACCCCAGAGTCCAAAAGTCCTGGTGCTGGTCGACACCAATGCCTGGGGTGTTGGGGGAAGGGGCTGCAGGGGGTACCCCAAGGAGGCACTGTTTGGTGAGGCAAGAGGCAAGAGGCAAGAGGCAGGCACCCAGAGTGTCACCTCCTTCTCTCAGCCTCACTGCATCAGTGGTAACCAAGGCTCAATATGCTCGATATGGTGGCAGACGGTCCTGGTGCAACACGTCTGCCTTCCACCCCTCAAGCAGTCGCACCCGGTATACCACGTTGGAGATGCAGTTGAGCATCTCTCCCGGCCCCTTCCAGTGGCTTCCAAGCTTGGGGATAGTCCCTTCTCCCGGGTGGGGCAGTAGACCCATGCTCGCTCCCTCACAGTAAAGTCCTGTCCCTGGCTTCAGGCATCATAAGCCCATTTTAGGCGGCCTCCAGCTCCGCTTTGATTCTGCCGAGCCGCATGGTGAAGAGCCTGCAGGTGCACCCTGGGGTGCTGGAGGTACTCCAACCTGGCCTCTCCAGGAATCTCTGGTTTGGGAGGGAACCAGACACCAGACCCACAGGCGTGTGCGGCTCCTGCCCGAACGTGAACACAGCCAGCGTGCGCCTGGTGCTCTCCTGAACTGCTGTCCGGTATGCCCACAATACTAGTGGCAGGTGGAAATCCCACTCACGCTGGAGCTGGTGAACTGTGTAGCCAGGGCGTGGTTAATTCGTTCACCAGCTCGTCACTTTGTGGGTGAAGGGGGATAGTCCCTGTTTTGGTGATTCCCAGCTGCTTGCAGACCTCTCCAAACTCCTGCACCTCAAAGTTGCACCCGTGGTCACTGTGGAGTTCCTCGGAGAGCCGCAACGGCAGAACTCCACCGCGAGTCTCTCAGTGGCATACGCCTCTGGCCACTTCACGAAGTAATCCTTGGCCACGAGGATGCAGTGGTTTCTGGCTTTGGTGCACGGGAAAGGGCCCAGGATGTCCACCCCAACGTGCTCCATTGGAGCCCCCATCGGGTACTGCTGCGTTGGGACCTTAGACTGGTGGCCTGGCCCCTTCTGATACGTGCAAGCGTCACAGCAGTGCACAGACAGCTCCACGTCCTGTCTGCACCCAGGCTAATAGAAGCATTCGTGCAGCCTGCCCAACGTCTTTGCAACCCCGAGATCGCCGGCGCCCACCAGCCCGTGCACCGGCCCCAGCGCCGCGGCGCAGAGCCCCAGGGGAGCACCAGATACAGGAGACATGTGTCGCCATTGGAAAATGGCCACCGCCGGAACAGCAACCCGTCGCGCACCTCCAGCGTTCCCCACCGAGAGTGCAGGCCTTTGGTCTCCGGATCCAGGGTGGAGACCCCCACCCACTCGGGCCGTCGGCCCACGCTCAGCCACCCCCTTGCCGGGGCCGCACGGGATCACGCTCCTGCTCACTGGGCAGCTGCTGGTGGTCCATGGTGCGGAGGCCAGTTGAAGAGCCGCCAATGACACTTACCCCGGCTCTGGTCCTCGAGGGAGCAACAGTAGCCACGTTCGGTGGTCTCACAGGGACGGTGAGAGAGGGCGTCAGCATTGCCATGATGTTGTACTTCCAAACCGTAGTCCTGGAGAGCCTCCAGCCACTGAGCCAGCTGCCCCTCAGGACCGCGGATGCTCAACGGCCAGGCTAGCGAGGCACGGTCCGTGCCAAGCAGGAACTGTAGGCCACATAGAGGTAGGGGCAGAAGTGACGGGGTGCCTGGACCACGGCCAAGAGCTCCCGGTAGGTGACACAATAGATCCGTTCAGCGTGGCTCAGGGCTCAGCTGAAGTACACCACACGCGTTTTCCTCGGACCCCACCCCCTCCCGTGACAGCACTGCGCCAAGCCCCCTCGTTGCTGGCTTCTGTGCCAATAATGAAGGGGCGTGCTGGATCGGGGGTCATACGGGGCCTGGGGAGCACAGCTCAGAGCCGGTCGAAGGCAGCAGCGCAGGTGTCAGCCCAGGCGAAGGGCCTCCCCTTCTTGGTGAGCTGGTGCAGGGAACTGGCGATGGTGGCAAAGTCCTTAATAAACCGGCGGTAGCACGATGCCAGCCCCAGGAAGCTGTGACGTTCAGAGGCATCGTAGGAGGTAGGCTATTCCCTGACCGCCACCACCTGCTCAGGGTCCATCGCCACTCCTCCCGCACTCACCACCTGCTCAGGGTCCATCGCCACTCCTCCCGCACTCACCACCTGCTCAGGGTCCATCGCCACTCCTCCCTGACCGCCACCACCTGCTCAGGGTCCATCGCCACTCCTCCCTGACCGCCACCACCTGCTCAGGGTCCATCGCCACTCCTCCCTGACCGCCACCACCTGCTCAGGGTCCATCGCCACTCCTCCCTGACCGCCACCACCTGCTCAGGGTCCATCGCCACTCCTCCCGCACTCACCACCTGCTCAGGTTCCATCGCCACTCCTCCCTGACCGCCACCACCTGCTCAGGGTCCATCGCCACTCCTCCCTGACCGCCACCACCTGCTCAGGGTCCATCGCCACTCCTCCCTGACCGCCACCACCTGCTCAGGATCCATCGCCACTCCTCCCGCACTCACCACCTGCTCAGGTTCCATCGCCACTCCTCCCTGACCGCCACCACCTGCTCAGGGTCCATCGCCATCCTCCCGCACTCACCACCTGCTCAGGGTCCATCGCCATCCTCCCGCACTCACCAGCTGCTCAGGGTCCATCGCCACTCCTCCCGCACTCACCACCTGCTCAGGGTCCATCGCCACTCCTCCCGCACTCACCACCTGCTCAGGGTCCATCACCATCCTCCCGCACTCACCAGCTGCTCAGGGTCCATCGCCATCCTCCCGCACTCACCACCTGCTCAGGGTCCATCGCCATCCTCCCGCACTCACCACCTGCTCAGGGACCATCGCCACTCCTCCCGCACTCACCAGCTGCTCAGGGTCCATCGCCACTCCTCCCGCACTCACCAGCTGCTCAGGGTCCATCGCCATCCTCCCGCACTCACCAGCTGCTCAGGTTCCATCGCCATCCTCCCGCACTCACCACCTGCTCAGGGTCCATCGCCATCCTCCCGCACTCACCACCTGCTCAGGGTCCATCGCCACTCCTCCCGCACTCACCAGCTGCTCAGGGTCCATCGCCACTCCTCCCGCACTCACCACCTGCTCAGGGTCCATCGCCATCCTCCCGCACTCACCACCTGCTCAGGGTCCATCGCCACTCCTCCCGCACTCACCAGCTGCTCAGGGTCCATCGCCATCCTCCCGCACTCACCACCTGCTCAGGGTCCATCGCCATCCTCCCGCACTCACCAGCTGCTCAGGGTCCATCGCCATCCTCCCGCACTCACCACCTGCTCAGGGTCCATCGCCATCCTCCCGCACTCACCAGCTGCTCAGGGTCCATCGCCATCCTCCCGCACTCACCACCTGCTCAGGGTCCATCGCCACTCCTCCCGCACTCACCACCTGCTCAGGGTCCATCGCCACTCCTCCCGCACTCACCAGCTGCTCAGGGTCCATCGCCACTCCTCCCGCACTCACCACCTGCTCAGGGTCCATCGCCATCCTCCCGCACTCACCACCTGCTCAGGGTCCATCGCCACTCCTCCCGCACTCACCACCTGCTCAGGGTCCATCGCCACTCCTCCCGCACTCACCACCTGCTCAGGGTCCATCGCCATCCTCCCGCACTCACCAGCTGCTCAGGTTCCATCGCCACTCCTCCCGCACTCACCAGCTGCTCAGGGTCCATCGCCACTCCTCCCGCACTCACCACCTGCTCAGGGTCCATCGCCACTCCTCCCGCACTCACCACCTGCTCAGGGACCATCGCCATCCTCCCGCACTCACCAGCTGCTCAGGGTCCATCGCCACTCCTCCCGCACTCACCAGCTGCTCAGGGTCCATCGCCACTCCTCCCGCACTCACCACCTGCTCAGGGTCCATCGCCATCCTCCCGCACTCACCACCTGCTCAGGGTCCATCGCCATCCTCCCGCACTCACCACCTGCTCAGGGTCCATCGCCATCCTCCCGCACTCACCAGCTGCTCAGGGTCCATCGCCATCCTCCCGCACTCACCACCTGCTCAGGGTCCATCGCCATCCTCCCGCACTCACCACCTGCTCAGGGTCCATCGCCATCCTCCCGCACTCACCACCTGCTCAGGGTCCATCGCCACTCCTCCCGCACTCACCAGCTGCTCAGGGTCCATCGCCATCCTCCCGCACTCACCACCTGCTCAGGGTCCATCGCCATCCTCCCGCACTCACCACCTGCTCAGGGTCCATCGCCATCCTCCCGCACTCACCAGCTGCTCAGGGTCCATCGCCACTCCTCCCGCACTCACCACCTGCTCAGGGTCCATCGCCACTCCTCCCGCACTCACCAGCTGCTCAGGGTCCATCGCCATCCTCCCGCACTCACCACCTGCTCAGGGTCCATCGCCACTCCTCCCGCACTCACCACCTGCTCAGGGTCCATCGCCACTCCTCCCTGACCGCCACCACCTGCTCAGGGTCCATCGCCACTCCTCCCGCACTCACCACCTGCTCAGGGTCCATCGCCACTCCTCCCTGACCGCCACCACCTGCTCAGGGTCCATCGCCACTCCTCCCGCACTCACCACCTGCTCAGGTTCCATCGCCACTCCTCCCTGACCGCCACCACCTGCTCAGGGTCCATCGCCACTCCTCCCGCACTCACCACCTGCTCAGGGTCCATCACCATCCTCCCGCACTCACCAGCTGCTCAGGGTCCATCGCCATCCTCCCGCACTCACCACCTGCTCAGGGTCCATCGCCACTCCTCCCGCACTCACCACCTGCTCAGGGTCCATCGCCACTCCTCCCGCACTCACCAGCTGCTCAGGGTCCATCGCCACTCCTCCCGCACTCACCAGCTGCTCAGGGTCCATCGCCATCCTCCCGCACTCACCAGCTGCTCAGGTTCCATCGCCATCCTCCCGCACTCACCACCTGCTCAGGGTCCATCGCCATCCTCCCGCACTCACCACCTGCTCAGGGTCCATCGCCACTCCTCCCGCACTCACCAGCTGCTCAGGGTCCATCGCCACTCCTCCCGCACTCACCACCTGCTCAGGGTCCATCGCCATCCTCCCGCACTCACCACCTGCTCAGGGTCCATCGCCACTCCTCCCGCACTCACCAGCTGCTCAGGGTCCATCGCCACTCCTCCCGCACTCACCAGCTGCTCAGGGTCCATCGCCATCCTCCCGCACTCACCACCTGCTCAGGGTCCATCGCCACTCCTCCCGCACTCACCACCTGCTCAGGGTCCATCGCCACTCCTCCCGCACTCACCAGCTGCTCAGGGTCCATCGCCACTCCTCCCGCACTCACCACCTGCTCAGGGTCCATCGCCATCCTCCCGCACTCACCACCTGCTCAGGGTCCATCGCCACTCCTCCCGCACTCACCACCTGCTCAGGGTCCATCGCCACTCCTCCCGCACTCACCACCTGCTCAGGGTCCATCGCCATCCTCCCTCACTCACCAGCTGCTCAGGTTCCATCGCCACTCCTCCCGCACTCACCAGCTGCTCAGGGTCCATCGCCACTCCTCCCGCACTCACCACCTGCTCAGGGTCCATCGCCACTCCTCCCGCACTCACCACCTGCTCAGGGACCATCGCCATCCTCCCGCACTCACCAGCTGCTCAGGGTCCATCGCCACTCCTCCCGCACTCACCAGCTGCTCAGGGTCCATCGCCACTCCTCCCGCACTCACCACCTGCTCAGGGTCCATCGCCATCCTCCCGCACTCACCACCTGCTCAGGGTCCATCGCCACTCCTCCCGCACTCACCAGCTGCTCAGGGTCCATCGCCATCCTCCCGCACTCACCACCTGCTCAGGGTCCATCGCCACTCCTCCCGCACTCACCAGCTGCTCAGGGTCCATCGCCACTCCTCCCGCACTCACCACCTGCTCAGGGTCCATCGCCATCCTCCCGCACTCACCACCTGCTCAGGGTCCATCGCCACTCCTCCCGCACTCACCAGCTGCTCAGGGTCCATCGCCATCCTCCCGCACTCACCACCTGCTCAGGGTCCATCGCCATCCTCCCGCACTCACCACCTGCTCAGGGTCCATCGCCATCCTCCCGCACTCACCACCTGCTCAGGGTCCATCGCCATCCTCCCGCACTCACCACCTGCTCAGGGTCCATCGCCATCCTCCCGCACTCACCAGCTGCTCAGGGTCCATCGCCATCCTCCCGCACTCACCACCTGCTCAGGGTCCATCGCCACTCCTCCCGCACTCACCACCTGCTCAGGGTCCATCGCCACTCCTCCCTGACCGCCACCACCTGCTCAGGGTCCATCGCCACTCCTCCCGCACTCACCACCTGCTCAGGGTCCATCGCCACTCCTCCCTGACCGCCACCACCTGCTCAGGGTCCATCGCCACTCCTCCCGCACTCACCACCTGCTCAGGGTCCATCGCCACTCCTCCCGCACTCACCACCTGCTCAGGGTCCATCGCCACTCCTCCCTGACCGCCACCACCTGCTCAGGGTCCATCGCCACTCCTCCCTGACCGCCACCACCTGCTCAGGGTCCATCGCCACTCCTCCCGCACTCACCACCTGCTCAGGGTCCATCGCCATCCTCCCGCACTCACCACCTGCTCAGGGTCCATCGCCACTCCTCCCGCACTCACCAGCTGCTCAGGGTCCATCGCCACTCCTCCCGCACTCACCACCTGCTCAGGGTCCATCGCCATCCTCCCGCACTCACCACCTGCTCAGGGTCCATCGCCACTCCTCCCGACCGCCACCACCTGCTCAGGGTCCATCGCCATCCTCCCGCACTCACCACCTGCTCAGGGTCCATCGCCATCCTCCCGCACTCACCAGCTGCTCAGGGTCCATCGCCACTCCTCCCGCACTCACCACCTGCTCAGGGTCCATCGCCACTCCTCCCGCACTCACCACCTGCTCAGGGTCCATCGCCATCCTCCCGCACTCACCAGCTGCTCAGGGTCCATCGCCATCCTCCCGCACTCACCACCTGCTCAGGGTCCATCGCCATCCTCCCGCACTCACCACCTGCTCAGGGCCCATCGCCACTCCTCCCGCACTCACCAGCTGCTCAGGGTCCATCGCCACTCCTCCCGCACTCACCAGCTGCTCAGGGTCCATCGCCATCCTCCCGCACTCACCAGCTGCTCAGGGTCCATCGCCATCCTCCCGCACTCACCACCTGCTCAGGGTCCATCGCCATCCTCCCGCACTCACCACCTGCTCAGGGTCCATCGCCACTCCTCCCGCACTCACCAGCTGCTCAGGGTCCATCGCCACTCCTCCCGCACTCACCACCTGCTCAGGGTCCATCGCCATCCTCCCGCACTCACCACCTGCTCAGGGTCCATCGCCACTCCTCCCGCACTCACCAGCTGCTCAGGGTCCATCGCCATCCTCCCGCACTCACCAGCTGCTCAGGGTCCATCGCCATCCTCCCGCACTCACCACCTGCTCAGGGTCCATCGCCACTCCTCCCGCACTCACCACCTGCTCAGGGTCCATCGCCACTCCTCCCGCACTCACCAGCTGCTCAGGGTCCATCGCCACTCCTCCCGCACTCACCACCTGCTCAGGGTCCATCGCCATCCTCCCGCACTCACCACCTGCTCAGGGTCCATCGCCACTCCTCCCGCACTCACCACCTGCTCAGGGTCCATCGCCACTCCTCCCGCACTCACCACCTGCTCAGGGTCCATCGCCATCCTCCCGCACTCACCAGCTGCTCAGGTTCCATCGCCACTCCTCCGCACTCACCAGCTGCTCAGGGTCCATCGCCACTCCTCCCGCACTCACCACCTGCTCAGGGTCCATCGCCACTCCTCCCGCACTCACCACCTGCTCAGGGACCATCGCCATCCTCCCGCACTCACCAGCTGCTCAGGGTCCATCGCCACTCCTCCCGCACTCACCAGCTGCTCAGGGTCCATCGCCACTCCTCCCGCACTCACCACCTGCTCAGGGTCCATCGCCATCCTCCCGCACTCACCACCTGCTCAGGGTCCATCGCCACTCCTCCCGCACTCACCAGCTGCTCAGGGTCCATCGCCATCCTCCCGCACTCACCACCTGCTCAGGGTCCATCGCCATCCTCCCGCACTCACCAGCTGCTCAGGGTCCATCGCCATCCTCCCGCACTCACCACCTGCTCAGGGTCCATCGCCATCCTCCCGCACTCACCACCTGCTCAGGGTCCATCTCGCCATCCTCCCGCACTCACCACCTGCTCAGGGACCATCGCCACTCCTCCCGCACTCACCAGCTGCTCAGGGTCCATCGCCATCCTCCCGCACTCACCACCTGCTCAGGGTACATCGCCATCCTCCCGCACTCACCACCTGCTCAGGGTCCATCGCCATCCTCCCGCACTCACCAGCTGCTCAGGGTCCATCGCCATCCTCCCGCACTCACCACCTGCTCAGGGTCCATCGCCATCCTCCCGCACTCACCAGCTGCTCAGGGTCCATCGCCATCCTCCCGCACTCACCACCTGCTCAGGGTCCATCGCCACTCCTCCCGCACTCACCACCTGCTCAGGGTCCATCGCCACTCCTCCCTGACCGCCACCACCTGCTCAGGGTCCATCGCCACTCCTCCCGCACTCACCACCTGCTCAGGGTCCATCGCCACTCCTCCCTGACCGCCACCACCTGCTCAGGGTCCATCGCCACTCCTCCCGCACTCACCACCTGCTCAGGTTCCATCGCCACTCCTCCCTGACGCCACCACCTGCTCAGGGTCCATCGCCACTCCACCCTGACCGCCACCACCTGCTCAGGGTCCATCGCCACTCCTCCCTGACCGCCACCACCTGCTCAGGGTCCATCGCCACTCCTCCCGCACTCACCACCTGCTCAGGTTCCATCGCCATCCTCCCGCACTCACCACCTGCTCAGGGTCCATCGCCACTCCTCCCGCACTCACCAGCTGCTCAGGGTCCATCGCCACTCCTCCCGCACTCACCACCTGCTCAGGGTCCATCGCCATCCTCCCGCACTCACCACCTGCTCAGGGTCCATCGCCACTCCTCCCGCACTCACCAGCTGCTCAGGGTCCATCGCCACTCCTCCCGCACTCACCACCTGCTCAGGGTCCATCGCCATCCTCCCGCACTCACCACCTGCTCAGGGTCCATCGCCACTCCTCCCGCACTCACCACCTGCTCAGGGTCCATCGCCACTCCTCCCGCACTCACCACCTGCTCAGGGTCCATCGCCATCCTCCCGCACTCACCAGCTGCTCAGGTCCATCGCCACTCCTCCCGCACTCACCACCTGCTCAGGGTCCATCGCCACTCCTCCCGCACTCACCACCTGCTCAGGGTCCATCGCCACTCCTCCCGCACTCACCACCTGCTCAGGGTCCATCGCCATCCTCCCGCACTCACCAGCTGCTCAGGGTCCATCGCCACTCCTCCCGCACTCACCAGCTGCTCAGGGTCCATCGCCACTCCTCCCGCACTCACCACCTGCTCAGGGTCCATCGCCATCCTCCCGCACTCACCACCTGCTCAGGGTCCATCGCCACTCCTCCCGCACTCACCAGCTGCTCAGGGTCCATCGCCATCCTCCCGCACTCACCACCTGCTCAGGGTCCATCGCCATCCTCCCGCACTCACCAGCTGCTCAGGGTCCATCGCCATCCTCCCGCACTCACCACCTGCTCAGGGTCCATCGCCATCCTCCCGCACTCACCACCTGCTCAGGGTCCATCGCCATCCTCCCGCACTCACCACCTGCTCAGGGTCCATCGCCACTCCTCCCGCACTCACCAGCTGCTCAGGGTCCATCGCCATCCTCCCGCACTCACCACCTGCTCAGGGTCCATCGCCATCCTCCCGCACTCACCACCTGCTCAGGGTCCATCGCCACTCCTCCCGCACTCACCAGCTGCTCAGGGTCCATCGCCACTCCCCCGCACCCACCACCTGCTCAGGGTCCATCGCCACTCCTCCCGCACTCACCACCTGCTCAGGGTCCATCGCCACTCCTCCCGCACTCACCACCTGCTCAGGGTCCATCGCCACTCCTCCCGCCCACCACCTGCTCAGGGTCCATCGCCATCCTCCCGCACTCACCACCTGCTCAGGGTCCATCGCCACTCCTCCCTGACCGCCACCACCTGCTCAGGGTCCATCGCCACTCCTCCCTGACCGCCACCACCTGCTCAGGGTCCATCGCCACTCCTCCCTGACCGCCACCACCTGCTCAGGTCCATCGCCACTCCTCCCGCACTCACCACCTGCTCAGGGTCCATCGCCACTCCTCCCGCCACCACCACCTGCTCAGGGTCCATCGCCATCCTCCCGCACTCACCACCTGCTCAGGGTCCATCGCCATCCTCCCGCACTCACCAGCTGCTCAGGGTCCATCGCCACTCCTCCCGCACTCACCACCTGCTCAGGGTCCATCGCCACTCCTCCCGCACTCACCACCTGCTCAGGGTCCATCGCCATCCTCCCGCACTCACCAGCTGCTCAGGGTCCATCGCCATCCTCCCGCACTCACCACCTGCTCAGGGTCCATCGCCATCCTCCCGCACTCACCACCTGCTCAGGGTCCATCGCCACTCCTCCCGCACTCACCAGCTGCTCAGGGTCCATCGCCACTCCTCCCGCACTCACCACCTGCTCAGGGTCCATCGCCATCCTCCCGCACTCACCAGCTGCTCAGGGTCCATCGCCATCCTCCCGCACTCACCACCTGCTCAGGGTCCATCGCCATCCTCCCGCACTCACCACCTGCTCAGGGTCCATCGCCACTCCTCCCGCACTCACCAGCTGCTCAGGGTCCATCGCCACTCCTCCCGCACTCACCACCTGCTCAGGGTCCATCGCCATCCTCCCGCACTCACCACCTGCTCAGGGTCCATCGCCACTCCTCCCGCACTCACCAGCTGCTCAGGGTCCATCGCCATCCTCCCGCACTCACCACCTGCTCAGGGTCCATCGCCATCCTCCCGCACTCACCAGCTGCTCAGGGTCCATCGCCATCCTCCCGCACTCACCACCTGCTCAGGGTCCATCGCCATCCTCCCGCACTCACCAGCTGCTCAGGGTCCATCGCCATCCTCCCGCACTCACCACCTGCTCAGGGTCCATCGCCACTCCTCCCGCACTCACCACCTGCTCAGGGTCCATCGCCACTCCTCCCGCACTCACCAGCTGCTCAGGGTCCATCGCCACTCCTCCCGCACTCACCACCTGCTCAGGGTCCATCGCCATCCTCCCGCACTCACCACCTGCTCAGGGTCCATCGCCACTCCTCCCGCACTCACCACCTGCTCAGGGTCCATCGCCACTCCTCCCGCACTCACCACCTGCTCAGGGTCCATCGCCATCCTCCCGCACTCACCAGCTGCTCAGGGTCCATCGCCACTCCTCCCGCACTCACCACCTGCTCAGGGTCCATCGCCACTCCTCCCGCACTCACCACCTGCTCAGGGTCCATCGCCACTCCTCCCGCACTCACCACCTGCTCAGGGTCCATCGCCATCCTCCCGCACTCACCACTGCTCAGGGTCCATCGCCATCCTCCCGCACTCACCACTGCTCAGGGTCCATCGCCATCCTCCCGCACTCACCACCTGCTCAGGGTCCATCCGCCATCCTCCCGCACTCACCACCTGCTCAGGGTCCATCGCCACTCCTCCCGCACTCACCACCTGCTCAGGGTCCATCGCCATCCTCCCGCACTCACCAGCTGCTCAGGGTCCATCGCCATCCTCCCGCACTCACCACCTGCTCAGGGTCCATCGCCACTCCTCCCGCACTCACCACCTGCTCAGGGTCCATCGCCACTCCTCCCGCACTCACCACTGCTCAGGGTCCATCGCCATCCTCCCGCACTCACCACTGCTCAGGGTCCATCGCCATCCTCCCGCACTCACCAGCTGCTCAGGGTCCATCGCCATCCTCCCGCACTCACCACCTGCTCAGGGTCCATCGCCATCCTCCCGCACTCACCACCTGCTCAGGGTCCATCGCCACTCCTCCCGCACTCACCAGCTGCTCAGGGTCCATCGCCACTCCTCCCGCACTCACCACCTGCTCAGGGTCCATCGCCATCCTCCCGCACTCACCACTGCTCAGGGTCCATCGCCAGCACTCACCACTGCTCAGGGTCCATCGCCATCCTCCCGCACTCACCACTGCTCAGGGTCCATCGCCATCCTCCCGCACTCACCACCTGCTCAGGGTCCATCGCCATCCTCCCGCACTCACCACCTGCTCAGGGTCCATCGCCATCCTCCCGCACTCACCACTGCTCAGGGTCCATCGCCACTCCTCCCGCACTCACCACCTGCTCAGGGTCCATCGCCACTCCTCCCGCACTCACCACCTGCTCAGGGTCCATCGCCACTCCTCCCGCACTCACCAGCTGCTCAGGGTCCATCGCCACTCCTCCCGCACTCACCACCTGCTCAGGGTCCATCGCCACTCCTCCCGCACTCACCACCTGCTCAGGGTCCATCGCCACTCCTCCCGCACTCACCACCTGCTCAGGGTCCATCGCCATCCTCCCGCACTCACCACCTGCTCAGGGTCCATCGCCATCCTCCCGCACTCACCAGCTGCTCAGGGTCCATCGCCATCCTCCCGCACTCACCACCTGCTCAGGGTCCATCGCCACTCCTCCCGCACTCACCAGCTGCTCAGGGTCCATCGCCACTCCTCCCGCACTCACCACCTGCTCAGGGTCCATCGCCACTCCTCCCGCACTCACCACCTGCTCAGGGTCCATCGCCACTCCTCCCGCACTCACCACCTGCTCAGGGTCCATCGCCATCCTCCCGCACTCACCACCTGCTCAGGGTCCATCGCCACTCCTCCCGCACTCACCACCTGCTCAGGGTCCATCGCCACTCCTCCCGCACTCACCAGCTGCTCAGGGTCCATCGCCATCCTCCCGCACTCACCACCTGCTCAGGGTCCATCGCCATCCTCCCGCACTCACCACCTGCTCAGGGTCCATCGCCACTCCTCCCGCACTCACCACCTGCTCACCACTGCTCAGGTCCATCGCCATCCTCCCGCACTCACCACCTGCTCAGGGTCCATCGCCATCCTCCCGCACTCACCACCTGCTCAGGGTCCATCGCCATCCTCCCGCACTCACCACTGCTCAGGGTCCATCGCCATCCTCCCGCACTCACCACCTGCTCAGGGTCCATCGCCACTCCTCCCGCACTCACCACCTGCTCAGGGTCCATCGCCACTCCTCCCGCACTCACCAGCCTGCTCAGGGTCCATCGCCACTCCTCCCGCACTCACCAGCTGCTCAGGGTCCATCGCCACTCCTCCCGCACTCACCACCTGCTCAGGGTCCATCGCCATCCTCCCGCACTCACCACCTGCTCAGGGTCCATCGCCACTCCTCCCGCACTCACCACCTGCTCAGGGTCCATCGCCATCCTCCCGCACTCACCACCTGCTCAGGGTCCATCGCCATCCTCCCGCACTCACCACCTGCTCAGGGTCCATCGCCATCCTCCCGCACTCACCACCTGCTCAGGGTCCATCGCCACTCCTCCCGCACTCACCACCTGCTCAGGGTCCATCGCCACTCCTCCCGCACTCACCACCTGCTCAGGGTCCATCGCCACTCCTCCCGCACTCACCACCTGCTCAGGGTCCATCGCCACTCCTCCCGCACCGCCACCACCTGCTCAGGGTCCATCGCCACTCCTCCCGCACTCACCACCTGCTCAGGGTCCATCGCCATCCTCCGCACTCACCACTGCTCAGGGTCCATCGCCACTCCTCCCGCACTCACCACCTGCTCAGGGTCCATCGCCACTCCTCCCGCACTCACCACCTGCTCAGGGTCCATCGCCACCTCCCGCACTCACCACTGCTCACCGCCACCACCTGCTCAGGGTCCATCGCCACTCCTCCCGCACTCACCACCTGCTCAGGGTCCATCGCCATCCTCCCGCACTCACCACCTGCTCAGGGTCCATCGCCACTCCTCCCGCACTCACCACTGCTCAGGGTCCATCGCCACTCCTCCCGCACTCACCACCTGCTCAGGGTCCATCGCCACTCCTCCCGCACTCACCACCTGCTCAGGGTCCATCGCCATCCTCCCGCACTCACCACTGCTCAGGTCTCACCTCCCATGCTCAGGGTCCATCGCCATCCTCCCGCACTCACCACCTGCTCAGGGTCCATCGCCACTCCTCCCGCACTCACCACCTGCTCAGGGTCCATCGCCATCCTCCCGCACTCACCACCTGCTCAGGGTCCATCGCCACTCCTCCCGCACTCACCAGCTGCTCAGGGTCCATCGCCATCCTCCCGCACTCACCACCTGCTCAGGGTCCATCGCCACTCCTCCCGCACTCACCACCTGCTCAGGGTCCATCGCCATCCTCCCGCACTCACCACCTGCTCAGGGTCCATCGCCACTCCTCCCGCACTCACCAGCTGCTCAGGGTCCATCGCCACTCCTCCCGCACTCACCACCTGCTCAGGGTCCATCGCCATCCTCCCGCACTCACCACCTGCTCAGGGTCCATCGCCATCCTCCCGCACTCACCAGCTGCTCAGGGTCCATCGCCATCCTCCCGCACTCACCACCTGCTCAGGGTCCATCGCCATCCTCCTCCCAGCTCTCACTCGCCACCACCTGCTCAGGGTCCATCGCCATCCTCCCGCACTCACCACCTGCTCAGGGTCCATCGCCACTCCTCCCGCACTCACCAGCTGCTCAGGGTCCATCGCCATCCTCCCGCACTCACCACCTGCTCAGGGTCCATCGCCATCCTCCCGCACTCACCACCTGCTCAGGGTCCATCGCCACTCCTCCCGCACTCACCACCTGCTCAGGGTCCATCGCCACTCCTCCCGCACTCACCACCTGCTCAGGGTCCATCGCCATCCTCCCGCACCACCTGCTCAGGGTCCATCGCCATCCTCCCGCTGCTCAGGGTCCATCGCCACTCCTCCCGCACTCACCACCTGCTCAGGGTCCATCGCCACTCCTCCCGCACTCACCACCTGCTCAGGGTCCATCGCCACTCCTCCCGCACTCACCACCTGCTCAGGGTCCATCGCCATCCTCCCGCACTCACCACCTGCTCAGGGTCCATCGCCACTCCTCCCGCACTCACCACCTGCTCAGGGTCCATCGCCACTCCTCCCGCACTCACCACCTGCTCAGGGTCCATCGCCATCCTCCCGCACTCACCACTGCTCAGGGTCCATCGCCACTCCTCCCGCACTCACCACCTGCTCAGGGTCCATCGCCACTCCTCCCGCACTCACCACCTGCTCAGGGTCCATCGCCACTCCTCCCGCACTCACCACTGCTCAGGGTCCATCGCCATCCTCCCGCACTCACCACCTGCTCAGGGTCCATCGCCATCCTCCCGCACTCACCACCTGCTCAGGGTCCATCGCCACTCCTCCCGCACTCACCACCTGCTCAGGGTCCATCGCCACTCCTCCCGCACTCACCACCTGCTCAGGGTCCATCGCCACTCCTCCCGCACTCACCACCTGCTCAGGGTCCATCGCCACTCCTCCCGCACTCACCACCTGCTCAGGGTCCATCGCCACTCCTCCCGCACTCACCACCTGCTCAGGGTCCATCGCCATCCTCCCGCACTCACCACCTGCTCAGGGTCCATCGCCACTCCTCCCGCACTCACCAGCTGCTCAGGGTCCATCGCCACTCCTCCCGCACTCACCACCTGCTCAGGGTCCATCGCCATCCTCCCGCACTCACCACCTGCTCAGGGTCCATCGCCATCCTCCCGCACTCACCAGCTGCTCAGGGTCCATCGCCATCCTCCCGCACTCACCACCTGCTCAGGGTCCATCGCCATCCTCCCGCACTCACCACCTGCTCAGGGTCCATCGCCACTCCTCCCGCACTCACCACCTGCTCAGGGTCCATCGCCATCCTCCCGCACTCACCAGCTGCTCAGGGTCCATCGCCACTCCTCCCGCACTCACCACCTGCTCAGGGTCCATCGCCATCCTCCCGCACTCACCACCTGCTCAGGGTCCATCGCCATCCTCCCGCACTCACCACCTGCTCAGGGTCCATCGCCACTCCTCCCGCACTCACCACCTGCTCAGGGTCCATCGCCATCCTCCCGCACTCACCACCTGCTCAGGGTCCATCGCCACTCCTCCCGCACTCACCACCTGCTCAGGGTCCATCGCCACTCCTCCCGCACTCACCACCTGCTCAGGGTCCATCGCCACTCCTCCCGCACTCACCACCTGCTCAGGGTCCATCGCCACTCCTCCCGCACTCACCACCTGCTCAGGGTCCATCGCCACATGCCTCCCGCACTCCTCCGACCACCTGCTCAGGGTCCATCGCCACTCCTCCCGCACTCACCACCTGCTCAGGGTCCATCGCCATCCTCCCGCACTCACCACCTGCTCAGGGTCCATCGCCACTCCTCCCGCACTCACCAGCTGCTCAGGGTCCATCGCCACTCCTCCCGCACTCACCACCTGCTCAGGGTCCATCGCCATCCTCCCGCACTCACCACTGCGTCCACCACCTGCTCAGGGTCCATCGCCATCCTCCCGCACTCACCACCTGCTCAGGGTCCATCGCCATCCTCCCGCACTCACCACCTGCTCAGGGTCCATCGCCATCCTCCCGCACTCACCACCTGCTCAGGGTCCATCGCCATCCTCCCGCACTCACCAGCTGCTCAGGGTCCATCGCCACTCCTCCCGCACTCACCACTGCTCAGGGTCCATCGCCACTCCTCCCGCACTCACCACCTGCTCAGGGTCCATCGCCATCCTCCCGCACTCACCACTGCTCAGGGTCCATCGCCACTCCTCCCGCACTCACCACCTGCTCAGGGTCCATCGCCACTCCTCCCGCACTCACCACCTGCTCAGGGTCCATCGCCACTCCTCCCGCACTCACCACCTGCTCAGGGTCCATCGCCATCCTCCCGCACTCACCACCTGCTCAGGGTCCATCGCCACTCCTCCCGCACTCACCAGCTGCTCAGGGTCCATCGCCATCCTCCCGCACTCACCACCTGCTCAGGGTCCATCGCCATCCTCCCGCACTCACCACCTGCTCAGGGTCCATCGCCATCCTCCCGCACTCACCACCTGCTCAGGGTCCATCGCCATCCTCCCGCACTCACCACCTGCTCAGGGTCCATCGCCACTCCTCCCGCACTCACCACCTGCTCAGGGTCCATCGCCACTCCTCCCGCACTCACCACCTGCTCAGGGTCCATCGCCACTCCTCCCGCACTCACCACTGCTCAGGGTCCATCGCCAGCACTCACCACCTGCTCAGGGTCCATCGCCATCCTCCCGCACTCACCACTGCTCAGGGTCCATCGCCATCCTCCCGCACTCACCACTGCTCAGGGTCCATCGCCATCCTCCCGCACTCACCACCTGCTCAGGGTCCATCGCCATCCTCCCGCACTCACCACTGCTCAGGGTCCATCGCCATCCTCCCGCACTCACCACCTGCTCAGGGTCCATCGCCACTCCTCCCGCACTCACCACCTGCTCAGGGTCCATCGCCATCCTCCCGCACTCACCACTGCTCAGGGTCCATCGCCACTCCTCCCGCACTCACCACCTGCTCAGGGTCCATCGCCACTCCTCCCGCACTCACCACCTGCTCAGGGTCCATCGCCACTCCTCCCGCACTCACCACCTGCTCAGGGTCCATCGCCACTCCTCCCGCACTCACCACCTGCTCAGGGTCCATCGCCACTCCTCCCGCACTCACCACCTGCTCAGGGTCCATCGCCATCCTCCCGCACTCACCAGCTGCTCAGGGTCCATCGCCATCCTCCCGCACTCACCACCTGCTCAGGGTCCATCGCCATCCTCCCGCACTCACCACCTGCTCAGGGTCCATCGCCATCCTCCCGCACTCACCAGCTGCTCAGGGTCCATCGCCACTCCTCCCGCACTCACCACCTGCTCAGGGTCCATCGCCACTCCTCCCGCACTCACCAGCTGCTCAGGGTCCATCGCCACTCCTCCCGCACTCACCACCTGCTCAGGGTCCATCGCCATCCTCCCGCACTCACCACCTGCTCAGGGTCCATCGCCACTCCTCCCGCACTCACCAGCTGCTCAGGGTCCATCGCCACTCCTCCCGCACTCACCACCTGCTCAGGGTCCATCGCCATCCTCCCGCACTCACCACCTGCTCAGGGTCCATCGCCACTCCTCCCGCACTCACCACCTGCTCAGGGTCCATCGCCATCCTCCCGCACTCACCACCTGCTCAGGGTCCATCGCCATCCTCCCGCACTCACCACTGCTCAGGGTCCATCGCCATCCTCCCGCACTCACCACCTGCTCAGGGTCCATCGCCATCCTCCCGCACTCACCAGCTGCTCAGGGTCCATCGCCATCCTCCCGCACTCACCACCTGCTCAGGGTCCATCGCCACTCCTCCCGCACTCACCACCTGCTCAGGGTCCATCGCCACTCCTCCCGCACTCACCACCTGCTCAGGGTCCATCGCCACTCCTCCCGCACTCACCACCTGCTCAGGGTCCATCGCCACTCCTCCCGCACTCACCACCTGCTCAGGGTCCATCGCCATCCTCCCGCACTCACCACCTGCTCAGGGTCCATCGCCACTCCTCCCGCACTCACCACCTGCTCAGGGTCCATCGCCACTCCTCCCGCACTCACCACCTGCTCAGGGTCCATCGCCACTCCTCCCGCACTCACCACCTGCTCAGGGTCCATCGCCATCCTCCCGCACTCACCAGCTGCTCAGGGTCCATCGCCATCCTCCCGCACTCACCACCTGCTCAGGGTCCATCGCCATCCTCCCGCACTCACCACCTGCTCAGGGTCCATCGCCACTCCTCCCGCACTCACCAGCTGCTCAGGGTCCATCGCCACTCCTCCCGCACTCACCAGCTGCTCAGGGTCCATCGCCATCCTCCCGCACTCACCACCTGCTCAGGGTCCATCGCCATCCTCCCGCACTCACCACCTGCTCAGGGTCCATCGCCATCCTCCCGCACTCACCACCTGCTCAGGGTCCATCGCCACTCCTCCCGCACTCACCAGCTGCTCAGGGTCCATCGCCACTCCTCCCGCACTCACCACCTGCTCAGGGTCCATCGCCATCCTCCCGCACTCACCACCTGCTCAGGGTCCATCGCCACTCCTCCCGCACTCACCAGCTGCTCAGGGTCCATCGCCATCCTCCCGCACTCACCACCTGCTCAGGGTCCATCGCCATCCTCCCGCACTCACCAGCTGCTCAGGGTCCATCGCCATCCTCCCGCACTCACCACCTGCTCAGGGTCCATCGCCATCCTCCCGCACTCACCAGCTGCTCAGGGTCCATCGCCATCCTCCCGCACTCACCACCTGCTCAGGGTCCATCGCCACTCCTCCCGCACTCACCACCTGCTCAGGGTCCATCGCCACTCCTCCCGCACTCACCACTGCTCAGGGTCCATCGCCACTCCTCCCGCACTCACCACCTGCTCAGGGTCCATCGCCATCCTCCCGCACTCACCACCTGCTCAGGGTCCATCGCCACTCCTCCCGCACTCACCACCTGCTCAGGGTCCATCGCCACTCCTCCCGCACTCACCACCTGCTCAGGGTCCATCGCCATCCTCCCGCACTCACCACCTGCTCAGGGTCCATCGCCACTCCTCCCGCACTCACCACCTGCTCAGGGTCCATCGCCACTCCTCCCGCACTCACCACCTGCTCAGGGTCCATCGCCACTCCTCCCGCACTCACCACCTGCTCAGGGTCCATCGCCATCCTCCCGCACTCACCAGCTGCTCAGGGTCCATCGCCACTCCTCCCGCACTCACCACCTGCTCAGGGTCCATCGCCACTCCTCCCGCACTCACCACCTGCTCTCAGGGTCCATCGCCATCCTCCCGCACTCACCACCTGCTCAGGGTCCATCGCCACTCCTCCCGCACTCACCAGCTGCTCAGGGTCCATCGCCATCCTCCCGCACTCACCACCTGCTCAGGGTCCATCGCCATCCTCCCGCACTCACCACCTGCTCAGGGTCCATCGCCATCCTCCCGCACTCACCAGCTGCTCAGGGTCCATCGCCACTCCTCCCGCACTCACCAGCTGCTCAGGGTCCATCGCCACTCCTCCCGCACTCACCACCTGCTCAGGGTCCATCGCCATCCTCCCGCACTCACCACCTGCTCAGGGTCCATCGCCACTCCTCCCGCACTCACCAGCTGCTCAGGGTCCATCGCCATCCTCCCGCACTCACCACCTGCTCAGGGTCCATCGCCATCCTCCCGCACTCACCACCTGCTCAGGGTCCATCGCCATCCTCCCGCACTCACCACCTGCTCAGGGTCCATCGCCATCCTCCCGCACTCACCAGCTGCTCAGGGTCCATCGCCATCCTCCCGCACTCACCACCTGCTCAGGGTCCATCGCCACTCCTCCCGCACTCACCACCTGCTCAGGGTCCATCGCCACTCCTCCCGCACTCACCACCTGCTCAGGGTCCATCGCCACTCCTCCCGCACTCACCACCTGCTCAGGGTCCATCGCCACTCCTCCCGCACTCACCACCTGCTCAGGGTCCATCGCCATCCTCCCGCACTCACCACCTGCTCAGGGTCCATCGCCATCCTCCCGCACTCACCAGCTGCTCAGGGTCCATCGCCACTCCTCCCGCACTCACCACCTGCTCAGGGTCCATCGCCACTCCTCCCGCACTCACCACCTGCTCAGGGTCCATCGCCATCCTCCCGCACTCACCAGCTGCTCAGGGTCCATCGCCATCCTCCCGCACTCACCACCTGCTCAGGGTCCATCGCCATCCTCCCGCACTCACCACCTGCTCAGGGTCCATCGCCACTCCTCCCGCACTCACCACTGCTCAGGGTCCATCGCCATCCTCCCGCACTCACCAGCTGCTCAGGGTCCATCGCCACTCCTCCCGCACTCACCAGCTGCTCAGGGTCCATCGCCACTCCTCCCGCACTCACCACCTGCTCAGGGTCCATCGCCATCCTCCCGCACTCACCACCTGCTCAGGGTCCATCGCCACTCCTCCCGCACTCACCAGCTGCTCAGGGTCCATCGCCATCCTCCCGCACTCACCACCTGCTCAGGGTCCATCGCCATCCTCCCGCACTCACCACCTGCTCAGGGTCCATCGCCACTCCTCCCGCACTCACCACCTGCTCAGGGTCCATCGCCACTCCTCCCGCACTCACCACCTGCTCAGGGTCCATCGCCACTCCTCCCGCACTCACCACCTGCTCAGGGTCCATCGCCACTCCTCCCGCACTCACCAGCTGCTCAGGGTCCATCGCCACTCCTCCCGCACTCACCACCTGCTCAGGGTCCATCGCCACTCCTCCCGCACTCACCACCTGCTCAGGGTCCATCGCCATCCTCCCGCACTCACCAGCTGCTCAGGGTCCATCGCCACTCCTCCCGCACTCACCAGCTGCTCAGGGTCCATCGCCATCCTCCCGCACTCACCACCTGCTCAGGGTCCATCACCACTGCTCAGGGTCCATCCTCCCGCACTCACCAGCTGCTCAGGGTCCATCGCCACTCCTCCCGCACTCACCACCTGCTCAGGGTCCATCGCCATCCTCCCGCACTCACCACCTGCTCAGGGTCCATCGCCATCCTCCCGCACTCACCACCTGCTCAGGGTCCATCGCCATCCTCCCGCACTCACCACCTGCTCAGGGTCCATCGCCATCCTCCCGCACTCACCACCTGCTCAGGGTCCATCGCCATCCTCCCGCACTCACCACCTGCTCAGGGTCCATCGCCATCCTCCCGCACTCACCACCTGCTCAGGGTCCATCGCCATCCTCCCGCACTCACCAGCTGCTCAGGGTCCATCGCCACTCCTCCCGCACTCACCACCTGCTCAGGGTCCATCGCCATCCTCCCGCACTCCCACCTGCTCAGGGTCCATCGCCATCCTCCCGCACTCACCACCTGCTCAGGGTCCATCGCCACTCCTCCCGCACTCACCAGCTGCTCAGGGTCCATCGCCATCCTCCCGCACTCACCACCTGCTCAGGGTCCATCGCCATCCTCCCGCACTCACCACCTGCTCAGGGTCCATCGCCATCCTCCCGCACTCACCACCTGCTCAGGGTCCATCGCCACTCCTCCCGCACTCACCACCTGCTCAGGGTCCATCGCCACTCCTCCCGCACTCACCACCTGCTCAGGGTCCATCGCCACTCCTCCCGCACTCACCACCTGCTCAGGGTCCATCGCCACTCCTCCCGCACTCACCACCTGCTCAGGGTCCATCGCCATCCTCCCGCACTCACCACCTGCTCAGGGTCCATCGCCACTCCTCCCGCACTCACCACCTGCTCAGGGTCCATCGCCACTCCTCCCGCACTCACCACCTGCTCAGGGTCCATCGCCACTCCTCCCGCACTCACCACCTGCTCAGGGTCCATCGCCACTCCTCCCGCACTCACCACCTGCTCAGGTCCATCGCCACTCCTCCCGCACTCACCACCTGCTCAGGGTCCATCGCCATCCTCCCGCACTCACCACCTGCTCAGGGTCCATCGCCATCCTCCCGCACTCACCAGCTGCTCAGGGTCCATCGCCACTCCTCCCGCACTCACCACCTGCTCAGGGTCCATCGCCACTCCTCCCGCACTCACCACCTGCTCAGGGTCCATCGCCATCCTCCCGCACTCACCAGCTGCTCAGGGTCCATCGCCATCCTCCCGCACTCACCACCTGCTCAGGGTCCATCGCCATCCTCCCGCACTCACCACCTGCTCAGGGTCCATCGCCACTCCTCCCGCACTCACCAGCTGCTCAGGGTCCATCGCCACTCCTCCCGCACTCACCAGCTGCTCAGGGTCCATCGCCATCCTCCCGCACTCACCAGCTGCTCAGGGTCCATCGCCATCCTCCCGCACTCACCACCTGCTCAGGGTCCATCGCCACTCCTCCCGCACTCACCACCTGCTCAGGGTCCATCGCCACTCCTCCCGCACTCACCACCTGCTCAGGGTCCATCGCCACTCCTCCCGCACTCACCACCTGCTCAGGGTCCATCGCCATCCTCCCGCACTCACCACCTGCTCAGGGTCCATCGCCACTCCTCCCGCACTCACCAGCTGCTCAGGGTCCATCGCCATCCTCCCGCACTCACCACCTGCTCAGGGTCCATCGCCATCCTCCCGCACTCACCAGCTGCTCAGGGTCCATCGCCATCCTCCCGCACTCACCACCTGCTCAGGGTCCATCGCCATCCTCCCGCACTCACCACTGCTCAGGGTCCATCGCCATCCTCCCGCACTCACCACCTGCTCAGGGTCCATCGCCACTCCTCCCGCACTCACCACCTGCTCAGGGTCCATCGCCACTCCTCCCGCACTCACCAGCTGCTCAGGGTCCATCGCCACTCCTCCCGCACTCACCACCTGCTCAGGGTCCATCGCCATCCTCCCGCACTCACCACCTGCTCAGGGTCCATCGCCACTCCTCCCGCACTCACCACCTGCTCAGGGTCCATCGCCACTCCTCCCGCACTCACCACCTGCTCAGGGTCCATCGCCATCCTCCCGCACTCACCAGCTGCTCAGGGTCCATCGCCACTCCTCCCGCACTCACCAGCTGCTCAGGGTCCATCGCCACTCCTCCCGCACTCACCACCTGCTCAGGGTCCATCGCCATCCTCCCGCACTCACCACCTGCTCAGGGTCCATCGCCACTCCTCCCGCACTCACCAGCTGCTCAGGGTCCATCGCCATCCTCCCGCACTCACCACCTGCTCAGGGTCCATCGCCATCCTCCCGCACTCACCAGCTGCTCAGGGTCCATCGCCATCCTCCCGCACTCACCACCTGCTCAGGGTCCATCGCCATCCTCCCGCACTCACCACCTGCTCAGGGTCCATCGCCATCCTCCCTGCACCGCCACCACCTGCTCAGGGTCCATCGCCACTCCTCCCGCACTCACCAGCTGCTCAGGGTCCATCGCCATCCTCCCGCACTCACCACCTGCTCAGGGTCCATCGCCATCCTCCCGCACTCACCACCTGCTCAGGGTCCATCGCCATCCTCCCGCACTCACCAGCTGCTCAGGGTCCATCGCCATCCTCCCGCACTCACCACCTGCTCAGGGTCCATCGCCATCCTCCCGCACTCACCAGCTGCTCAGGGTCCATCGCCATCCTCCCGCACTCACCACCTGCTCAGGGTCCATCGCCACTCCTCCCGCACTCACCACCTGCTCAGGGTCCATCGCCACTCCTCCCGCACTCCGCCACCACCTGCTCAGGGTCCATCGCCATCCTCCCGCACTCACCAGCTGCTCAGGGTCCATCGCCATCCTCCCGCACTCACCACCTGCTCAGGGTCCATCGCCATCCTCCCGCACTCACCAGCTGCTCAGGGTCCATCGCCATCCTCCCGCACTCACCACCTGCTCAGGGTCCATCGCCACTCCTCCCGCACTCACCACCTGCTCAGGGTCCATCGCCACTCCTCCCGCACTCACCAGCTGCTCAGGGTCCATCGCCACTCCTCCCGCACTCACCACCTGCTCAGGGTCCATCGCCATCCTCCCGCACTCACCACCTGCTCAGGGTCCATCGCCACTCCTCCCGCACTCACCACCTGCTCAGGGTCCATCGCCACTCCTCCCGCACTCACCACCTGCTCAGGGTCCATCGCCATCCTCCCGCACTCACCACCTGCTCAGGGTCCATCGCCACTCCTCCCGCACTCACCACCTGCTCAGGGTCCATCGCCACTCCTCCCGCACTCACCACCTGCTCAGGGTCCATCGCCACTCCTCCCGCACTCACCACCTGCTCAGGGTCCATCGCCATCCTCCCGCACTCACCACCTGCTCAGGGTCCATCGCCACTCCTCCCGCACTCACCAGCTGCTCAGGGTCCATCGCCACTCCTCCCGCACTCACCACCTGCTCAGGGTCCATCGCCATCCTCCCGCACTCACCACCTGCTCAGGGTCCATCGCCACTCCTCCCGCACTCACCAGCTGCTCAGGGTCCATCGCCACCCGCCATCCTCCCGCACTCACCACCTGCTCAGGGTCCATCGCCACTCCTCCCGCACTCACCACCTGCTCAGGGTCCATCGCCATCCTCCCGCACTCACCAGCTGCTCAGGGTCCATCGCCACTCCTCCCGCACTCACCAGCTGCTCAGGGTCCATCGCCATCCTCCCGCACTCACCAGCTGCTCAGGGTCCATCGCCACTCCTCCCGCACTCACCACTGCTCAGGGTCCATCGCCACTCCTCCCGCACTCACCACCTGCTCAGGGTCCATCGCCATCCTCCCGCACTCACCACCTGCTCAGGGTCCATCGCCACTCCTCCCGCACTCACCAGCTGCTCAGGGTCCATCGCCATCCTCCCGCACTCACCACCTGCTCAGGGTCCATCGCCATCCTCCCGCACTCACCAGCTGCTCAGGGTCCATCGCCATCCTCCCGCACTCACCACCTGCTCAGGGTCCATCGCCACTCCTCCCGCACTCACCACCTGCTCAGGGTCCATCGCCACTCCTCCCGCACTCACCACCTGCTCAGGGTCCATCGCCACTCCTCCCGCACTCACCAGCTGCTCAGGGTCCATCGCCATCCTCCCGCACTCACCACCTGCTCAGGGTCCATCGCCACTCCTCCCGCACTCACCACCTGCTCAGGGTCCATCGCCATCCTCCCGCACTCACCAGCTGCTCAGGGTCCATCGCCATCCTCCCGCACTCACCACCTGCTCAGGGTCCATCGCCATCCTCCCGCACTCACCAGCTGCTCAGGGTCCATCGCCATCCTCCCGCACTCACCACCTGCTCAGGGTCCATCGCCACTCCTCCCGCACTCACCACCTGCTCAGGGTCCATCGCCACTCCTCCCGCACTCACCACCTGCTCAGGGTCCATCGCCACTCCTCCCGCACTCACCACCTGCTCAGGGTCCATCGCCACTCCTCCCGCACTCACCACCTGCTCAGGGTCCATCGCCACTCCTCCCGCACTCACCACCTGCTCAGGGTCCATCGCCACTCCTCCCTGCACCGCCACCACCTGCTCAGGGTCCATCGCCACTCCTCCCTGACCGCCACCACCTGCTCAGGGTCCATCGCCACTCCTCCCGCACTCCACCACCTGCTCAGGGTCCATCGCCACTCCTCCCGCACTCACCACCTGCTCAGGGTCCATCGCCACTCCTCCCGCACTCACCACCTGCTCAGGGTCCATCGCCATCCTCCCGCACTCACCACCTGCTCAGGGTCCATCGCCATCCTCCCGCACTCACCAGCTGCTCAGGGTCCATCGCCACTCCTCCCGCACTCACCACCTGCTCAGGGTCCATCGCCACTCCTCCCGCACTCACCACCTGCTCAGGGTCCATCGCCATCCTCCCGCACTCACCAGCTGCTCAGGGTCCATCGCCATCCTCCCGCACTCACCACCTGCTCAGGGTCCATCGCCATCCTCCCGCACTCACCACCTGCTCAGGGTCCATCGCCACTCCTCCCGCACTCACCAGCTGCTCAGGGTCCATCGCCACTCCTCCCGCACTCACCAGCTGCTCAGGGTCCATCGCCATCCTCCCGCACTCACCAGCTGCTCAGGGTCCATCGCCACTCCTCCCGCACTCACCAGCTGCTCAGGGTCCATCGCCATCCTCCCGCACTCACCACCTGCTCAGGGTCCATCGCCACTCCTCCCGCACTCACCAGCTGCTCAGGGTCCATCGCCACTCCTCCCGCACTCACCACCTGCTCAGGGTCCATCGCCATCCTCCCGCACTCACCACCTGCTCAGGGTCCATCGCCACTCCTCCCGCACTCACCAGCTGCTCAGGGTCCATCGCCATCCTCCCGCACTCACCACCTGCTCAGGGTCCATCGCCATCCTCCCGCACTCACCAGCTGCTCAGGGTCCATCGCCATCCTCCCGCACTCACCACCTGCTCAGGGTCCATCGCCATCCTCCCGCACTCACCACCTGCTCAGGGTCCATCGCCATCCTCCCGCACTCACCACCTGCTCAGGGTCCATCGCCACTCCTCCCACACTCACCACCTGCTCAGGGTCCATCGCCACTCCTCCCGCACTCACCAGCTGCTCAGGGTCCATCGCCACTCCTCCCGCACTCACCACCTGCTCAGGGTCCATCGCCATCCTCCCGCACTCACCACCTGCTCAGGGTCCATCGCCACTCCTCCCGCACTCACCACCTGCTCAGGGACCATCGCCATCCTCCCGCACTCACCAGCTGCTCAGGGTCCATCGCCATCCTCCCGCACTCACCACCTGCTCAGGGTCCATCGCCACTCCTCCCGCACTCACCAGCTGCTCAGGGTCCATCGCCATCCTCCCGCACTCACCACCTGCTCAGGGTCCATCGCCATCCTCCCGCACTCACCAGCTGCTCAGGGTCCATCGCCATCCTCCCGCACTCACCACCTGCTCAGGGTCCATCGCCATCCTCCCGCACTCACCACCTGCTCAGGGTCCATCGCCATCCTCCCGCACTCACCACCTGCTCAGGGTCCATCGCCACTCCTCCCGCACTCACCAGCTGCTCAGGGTCCATCGCCATCCTCCCGCACTCACCACCTGCTCAGGGTCCATCGCCATCCTCCCGCACTCACCACCTGCTCAGGGTCCATCGCCATCCTCCCGCACTCACCAGCTGCTCAGGGTCCATCGCCATCCTCCCGCACTCACCACCTGCTCAGGGTCCATCGCCATCCTCCCGCACTCACCAGCTGCTCAGGGTCCATCGCCATCCTCCCGCACTCACCACCTGCTCAGGGTCCATCGCCATCCTCCCGCACTCACCACCTGCTCAGGGTCCATCGCCACTCCTCCCTGCACCGCCACCACCTGCTCAGGGTCCATCGCCACTCCTCCCGCACTCACCAGCTGCTCAGGGTCCATCGCCATCCTCCCGCACTCACCACCTGCTCAGGGTCCATCGCCATCCTCCCGCACTCACCAGCTGCTCAGGGTCCATCGCCATCCTCCCGCACTCACCACCTGCTCAGGGTCCATCGCCATCCTCCCGCACTCACCAGCTGCTCAGGGTCCATCGCCATCCTCCCGCACTCACCACCTGCTCAGGGTCCATCGCCACTCCTCCCGCACTCACCACCTGCTCAGGGTCCATCGCCACTCCTCCCGCACTCACCAGCTGCTCAGGGTCCATCGCCACTCCTCCCGCACTCACCACCTGCTCAGGGTCCATCGCCATCCTCCCGCACTCACCACCTGCTCAGGGTCCATCGCCACTCCTCCCGCACTCACCACCTGCTCAGGGTCCATCGCCATCCTCCCGCACTCACCAGCTGCTCAGGGTCCATCGCCACTCCTCCCGCACTCACCAGCTGCTCAGGGTCCATCGCCACTCCTCCCGCACTCACCACCTGCTCAGGGTCCATCGCCATCCTCCCGCACTCACCACCTGCTCAGGGTCCATCGCCAGTCCTCCCGCACTCACCACCTGCTCAGGGTCCATCGCCATCCTCCCGCACTCACCACCTGCTCAGGGTCCATCGCCATCCTCCCGCACTCACCAGCTGCTCAGGGTCCATCGCCATCCTCCCGCACTCACCACCTGCTCAGGGTCCATCGCCATCCTCCCGCACTCACCACCTGCTCAGGGTCCATCGCCATCCTCCCGCACTCACCACCTGCTCAGGGTCCATCGCCACTCCTCCCGCACTCACCAGCTGCTCAGGGTCCATCGCCATCCTCCCGCACTCACCACCTGCTCAGGGTCCATCGCCATCCTCCCGCACTCACCACCTGCTCAGGGTCCATCGCCATCCTCCCGCACTCACCAGCTGCTCAGGGTCCATCGCCATCCTCCCGCACTCACCACCTGCTCAGGGTCCATCGCCATCCTCCCGCACTCACCAGCTGCTCAGGGTCCATCGCCATCCTCCCGCACTCACCACCTGCTCAGGGTCCATCGCCACTCCTCCCGCACTCACCACCTGCTCAGGGTCCATCGCCACTCCTCCCGCACTCACCACCTGCTCAGGGTCCATCGCCACTCCTCCCGCACTCACCACCTGCTCAGGGTCCATCGCCACTCCTCCCTGACCGCCACCACCTGCTCAGGGTCCATCGCCACTCCTCCCTGACCGCCACCACCTGCTCAGGGTCCATCGCCACTCCTCCCTGACCGCCACCACCTGCTCAGGGTCCATCGCCACTCCTCCCGCACTCACCACCTGCTCAGGTTCCATCGCCACTCCTCCCTGACCGCCACCACCTGCTCAGGGTCCATCGCCACTCCTCCCGCACTCACCACCTGCTCAGGGTCCATCGCCACTCCTCCCGCACTCACCACCTGCTCAGGTTCCATCGCCACTCCTCCCTGACCGCCACCACCTGCTCAGGGTCCATCGCCATCCTCCCGCACTCACCACCTGCTCAGGGTCCATCGCCACTCCTCCCGCACTCACCAGCTGCTCAGGGTCCATCGCCACTCCTCCCGCACTCACCACCTGCTCAGGGTCCATCGCCATCCTCCCGCACTCACCACCTGCTCAGGGTCCATCGCCACTCCTCCCGCACTCACCAGCTGCTCAGGGTCCATCGCCATCCTCCCGCACTCACCACCTGCTCAGGGTCCATCGCCATCCTCCCGCACTCACCAGCTGCTCAGGGTCCATCGCCATCCTCCCGCACTCACCAGCTGCTCAGGGTCCATCGCCATCCTCCCGCACTCACCAGCTGCTCAGGGTCCATCGCCATCCTCCCGCACTCACCACCTGCTCAGGGTCCATCACCACTCCTCCCGCACTCACCACCTGCTCAGGGTCCATCGCCACTCCTCCCGCACTCACCAGCTGCTCAGGGTCCATCGCCACTCCTCCCGCACTCACCACCTGCTCAGGGTCCATCGCCATCCTCCCGCACTCACCACCTGCTCAGGGTCCATCGCCACTCCTCCCGCACTCACCACCTGCTCAGGGTCCATCGCCACTCCTCCCGCACTCACCACCTGCTCAGGGTCCATCGCCATCCTCCCGCACTCACCAGCTGCTCAGGTTCCATCGCCACTCCTCCCGCACTCACCAGCTGCTCAGGGTCCATCGCCACTCCTCCCGCACTCACCACCTGCTCAGGGTCCATCGCCACTCCTCCCGCACTCACCACCTGCTCAGGGTCCATCGCCATCCTCCCGCACTCACCAGCTGCTCAGGGTCCATCGCCACTCCTCCCGCACTCACCAGCTGCTCAGGGTCCATCGCCACTCCTCCCGCACTCAGCACCTGCTCAGGGTCCATCGCCATCCTCCCGCACTCACCACCTGCTCAGGGTCCATCGCCACTCCTCCCGCACTCTCCAGCTGCTCAGGGTCCATCGCCATCCTCCCGCACTCACCACCTGCTCAGGGTCCATCGCCGCATCCTCCCGCACTCACCAGCTGCTCAGGGTCCATCGCCATCCTCCCGCACTCACCTCCTGCTCAGGGTCCATCGCCATCCTCCCGCACTCACCACCTGCTCAGGGTCCATCGCCATCCTCCCGCACTCACCACCTGCTCAGGGTCCATCGCCACTCCTCCCGCACTCACCAGCTGCTCAGGGTCCATCGCCATCCTCCCGCACTCACCACCTGCTCAGGGTCCATCGCCATCCTCCCGCACTCACCACCTGCTCAGGGTCCATCGCCATCCTCCCGCACTCACCAGCTGCTCAGGGTCCATCGTCATCCTCCCGCACTCACCACCTGCTCAGGGTCCATCGCCATCCTCCCGCACTCACCACCTGCTCAGGGTCCATCGCCATCCTCCCGCACTCACCACCTGCTCAGGGTCCATCGCCACTCCTCCCGCACTCACCACCTGCTCAGGGTCCATCGCCACTCCTCCCGCACTCACCACCTGCTCAGGGTCCATCGCCACTCCTCCCGCACTCACCAGCTGCTCAGGGTCCATCGCCACTCCTCCCGCACTCACCACCTGCTCAGGGTCCATCGCCGTCCTCCCGCACTCACCACCTGCTCAGGGTCCATCGCCATCCTCCCGCACTCACCACCTGCCCCAGTAACTTCACCTCGCAGCACAGCCTGCTGCATTTTGCAGGGTCCACGCTCTGTGGCTACTTTATTTGACAGGTTCATCTGGCAGAGGGCAGCGAAGACCTCTTCCAAGTTCCACAGGGCATCATCAAAAATGGTGGTGTACACCAGGAGAACGTTCAAACAGATGACACAGCGACTGCTGAATGTAGCCAGTCTGTCAGTCTCTCCAGTGTTCCACAGGCCAAACTGCATTACTTGGAAGTGCCACAGCCCTTGACCAATGCTGAAGATAGACGTGGGCTGGGCCTCCGGGGCTGGTTTGACCTGCCAGTAGCCACTGTGGAGGTCAAGGGAGATGAACCGGGTTGTACCCTCGATGCAGTCCGGGGCAGCGGGTAGGAGTCCTTCTGGGTCACGGCATTGAGGTAGCGGTCATCTACACAGAACCGCCGCTGCCGCGCACGCTGCACTCTGAGATCGGTGCTGGTTGTTGCTGTCCGATCCGGGTCCGCTTACTGGAGCTGCCCTGCCAGAGAGCCACGGCTTCAGTGCCAATGTAGGGTGTTGCCCCCGGCACATCCACACGGGTCCTCCGGCGGGACAGCAGCTCCAGGCCAAGGTTGCAGGACTCTCGAATGTCGGCGAGCCACACCTCGTGCTGCACTGCGTTTCTCCCTTCTGTGATACACAGTCTCCTCTTCCCTCACTGTCGCCAGTGACCGTCGCCAGCTGGACCAGATAGATAAATAGATATACTATATTAATCCCAAGGGAAATTTGGTTTCGTTACAGCCGCACCAACCAAGAATAGAGCATAAATATAGCAATACAAAAACCACCAACAACCAAACAACAAAATGCAAACTATGCCAGATGGAAAATAAGTCCAGGACCAGTCTATTGGCTCAGGGTGTCTGACCCTCCACGGGAGGAGCTGCACGTTCGATGGCCACAGGCAGGAACGACCTCCCGTGCCGCCAAGTGTTGTATCACGGTGGAATGTGGCCGAAGTCCAACAGTAAAAAGTTCAATATCCAGTCTGCAAACACGTTCCTCGATCGTGATATGACCCGGATTGCACCATCTGTTGTTAACCAGATCAGTAAGCACCCAACTCCTTTATGCTTATCCCTCTCAGTGCACTTCCGGTCAGTCAGAACGGTATTACCCACCGAACTCCTCTTCTCCTCTGTTGTCTCGACCCGGTCCTCTTTCCTCGACTGTGTGATCCCCCTCTGCATCCTCTGTGTGTTTTCCTCTGGATATCTGTGGAATTCTCTGCCACAGGAAACAGTTGAGGCCAGTTCATTGGCTATATTTAAGAGGGAGTTAGGTATGGCCCTTGTGGCTAAAGGGATCAGGGGGTATGGAGGGAAGGCTGGTACAGGGTTCTGAGTTGGATGATCAGCCATGATCGTACTGAATGGCGGTGCAGGCTCAAAGGGCCGAATGGCCTACTCCTGCAACTATTTTCTATGTTTCTATGTTTCTATGTTTCAGCAGGGGTGTCCGCCGCTCTGCTCGCTAAACTGGCCGGCATTAGCTGGTCCGTGAAATACACAATGCGACCTTGCTTCTGTCCCGCGTGTCGGGATGTAACCATTTCCAGCGCTAAAAAAAACCCAAATAAAACTCTCTTTACCAGCATGTTAGAGAGGGTGCAGCTTCGACGTGTTACCGTGAGAAAAAAAATATACAAAAAATAACGTAAATTAAAAAGTAAGAAGAAGAAAGTCATTGTCCACCAGGGTAGGGATAGCTGGTCCATTATGCCATGCAGCAAGTTTGACTTGCGCCAGGTAAGTCTCCAGGCGGCTAACACCATTGTATCTGTGGAGCTTCAGGATCGATCTTGTGGTGTTATTGCTGGGGCCTGTTGTTCCTCCTCTTTCTCAGGTGGCGTTGCTGGTGCCTGGCACATTGCACGTCCTCCATGGACGTGGCATCTTGGGTTCCCAGGGGCAGTCTGCAAGAGAAGCAGGTTCACCCTGGGTACAATCACCTCATCAGGGTTCCCTGGGGTGGCACAATGTTCTCCCTCCAGGTTGGCATCCCGGGGGTGCAGGGCAGGCATACCACTTGGTCCTTCAACTTATTCCCCAGGCCTCAAAGTGCTCCATCCAACATCATAGCTCTTCAATTTCACTGTAAATTTCTAATCACACTCCTGGCACCAATGTGGCAAGCATTTGGTCCATGATGACAGACAAGAAGATCTCGTTTATCTCAACTGACGTTTTTATTGCAACAAGCACAATAACAGACAGAGTGTAACGGCTCAATGAGAAACAACTCTGTCACATACAGACAGGGGAGGTGTTCACTACACGCCCTGTTTACAGTCAGGGTGACACACAAACACACACGTGAACAACTGTCTAACCCAAGCTAAAATAAATGAATTTGAACATCCCACCATAATTCCACTGGACGCACATACCACAAATGCTTTTGAAAACAAGAACAAGAAGTAGCACTGGCCGCTAGGAATGCTGGGATGAGCCGTCGACCAGGCCCCCACAGTGTCACAGTACTTTGAACTTCCTTCTCTCCGACTGACCATAAACTGAAGGGATGGTTCCATGTGAACTGGGGGCACAAACTGAAGATCGGGAAGTTTGGCAGGGCTACAGAAGCTGAGCTCCACTCTTTGGGATGCTGAGGTTTATGACAGGACTTGAGAATGGGACCGATGTCCTGCTTTTGTGAACCGGCGGAGTAACGAACTTCACTCCCAACAAGAGGTGCGGAGGTGATGGGAGTAACAAACTTCACTCCCAACAAGAGCCCGAGAAATCAAAAACTCAAAGCCCACAGCACGAAGGCAGAAATCCCGTCTTACCAGCTAAACCAAGCAGGCAGACAATACTTCAGGGTAAAGTTTTATTCAGGGACACAGTGCAGAACAGGCCCTTCTGGTCCAACAAGCTGCACCACCCAGCAACCCCCGATTTATTCCCAGCCTAACCACAGAGCAATTTACAATGACCAATTAACCTACTGACCAGTTGGTCTTAGGACTGAGGGAGGAAGCCAGAGTACCCGGAGGAAACCCGCACATTCCACAGGGAGGATGTGCAAACTCTTTACAGAGGGCTCGGAGCTAAACTCTGAACTGTGCAACGCCCTTAGCTGTGCTAGCGTCACACTAACCGCTACACTACCCTGGCACCCTAAATTACACTGTGATTCCTTCATGTTCAAGTCCAAGTTTAATTTTCAGTCAGCCAGACACATGAATACCGAGAAGCGAAACAACTTTTCTCTGGGGCCAAGGTGCAAACCACATTACCAACAGTCAGACACAGAACACCACACATATAACTCATATAAATATGATGGCAGAAAAACACACAATTACAAAAAAAATAAAAACTCATAATGATATTGCCTACCACCCTGAGTGTCATTCCTGTTGAGTGACGGTGCATAGACAATGTCCTGGAAAGAACAAGCCCGCAGCAGTTCCTCACCTCACTCAGGGTCAGCCACAGAGGAACACAATCCAGCTTGTCTTTGTGGGTGAATGGCCTGCTCTCAATGTGCTCACTATACAGGATCAGGGACCGACAGCAGCCAAGTTCAACGCTCCTGTTCACTCGTACCTCTTTGTGTTGCCCTTGGAGAAGGTCCCAAGAGCTTCTCTGGCTCTGAGTTTTATAACTCTGGCTCTCTGGAGCTGGTCAGACAATGGCTCACATTGTTCACCCTGGAATCCACAGGGGTACCGCTCTGCCTGGTTTGGATGGAGCAACAGAAAGGAAAAGGGAAACACAGCTCCGTCTGTGCTATGGTAGAAAGCTGCTCAAGACGTTGCCGGCCTTGTGGCAGTGGTAGCGAGTGTCTGAAATTGGTGCCATCTCTGGGGTCAACTCAGGACAGGAAGCAGATCCTGATCTGTCATAAACAGGCCCACCCCAAAGCAAACCAGACAGAGCGGGCATAGACAGGCCCATCCAAACCAAACCAGACTGAGCGGGCATAGAGAGGTTCACCCCAGACCAAATCAGACTGAGCTGGCCTAGAGAAGTTCACCCCAAACCAAACCAGACAGAGCGGGCATAGACAGGTTTACCCCAAACCAAACCAGACTGAGCTGGCCTGGACGGACCTACTCAAACCAAACCAGGCTGAGCGGGCATAGACAGGTTTACCCCAAATCAAACCAGACTGAGTGGGTATAGACAGGACCATCCAAACCACAGCACATAGAGCTCCTGCACCTTTATACAACTCTGGTTACGTCACACCTGGACTATTGCGTTCAGTTCTGGTCACCCCATTACAAGAAGGATATGAAGGCTTTGGAGAGGGTGCAGAAGAGATTCACCAGGATGCTGCCTGGATTAGAGGGCATGGGCTATAATGAGAGGTTGGACAAACTTGGCTGTTTAGATTAGATTATGAGAACACTCAGTCCTCTTCTATTGTCATTTAGAAATGCATACATGCATTAAGAAATGATACAATGTTTCTCCGGAGTGATATCACAGAAAACAGGACAGACCAAAGACTAACACTGACAGAACCACATAATTATAACATACAGTTACAGCAGTGCAAAGCAATACCATAATTTGATAAAGAACAGACCATAGGCACAGTAAAAAATAGTCTCAAAGTCCCGAGTTGATCGACTGCCAAGTCCCTGATAGCAGGCGGCAAAAGGGAGAAACTCCCTGCCATAAAGCTCCAGGCACCGTCAACTTGCCGATGCCTTGGAAGCAGCCGACCACAGCCGACCCTGAGTCCATCGGTACGAAAATTCCGAGCTTCCAAGCAGCCTCTCCAATACAGCCTCCCGAGCGCCATCCTCTGCCGAGCGCCTTCGACCTCTCCCTGGCCACTAAAACACGCAAAGCCGAGGATTTCGGGGCCTTCAGCTCCGGAGATTCTGGTTACCACACAGTAGCAGCGGTAGCAAAGCAGACATTTCAGAAGTTTTCCAGATGTTCTGCTGTGCTCTCACGTCTGTCTCCATCAAATCAGGATTGTGCACGGTCCCCTACTTGACAAATAACAGATATTCATCACCGAAGTAGCCGCGCGCACTGCCATCGCGCCACCATCTTCTCCCTCACCCCCCACCCGCCCCCCCCCACAGAAAGGAGATCAGGTAGAAGTTTATAAAATTATGAGAACAAATTCAGAGTAGAGAGACAGTATCCTTTTCTCAGAGTTAAACTGTCTAAGGTAACATACACAAAATGCTGGAGGCACTCAGCTGGCCCAGCAGCATCCTGAAATGAACAGTTGAAATTTTGGGTCGAGGCCCTTGATCAGGACTGGAAAAAAAAGGATGAGGTCAAAGTGGGGGGGAGAGGCAGAAGATGTACAAGGTGGTAGGTGCTAAGTAAAACTGGGAGAGGCGGAGGGGGCGAAGAGCTGGGAAGTTGATTGGTGAAAGGGATAAAGGGCTGGAGGAGAGGGAATCTGTAGGAGAGGACAGGAGACCATGAAGAAAAGAAAGGAGGAAGAGTACCAGAGGGGGTGATGGGCAGGCAAGGAAAATGGTGAGAGAGGGAAACAGGAATGAGGAATGGTGTGCAGGTCAATTTCCGGAAGATTGAGAAATCAATGTTCATGCCTATCGATATTCATATATAGGAGGGGAGGGTTAGATTGATCTTAGAGTAGGTTAAAGGTCAGCACAATATTATGGGCCAAAGGTTAGAGGCCATCCTGTTGGAATATAAGGTGTTGTTTTCTCCAACCTGAGTGTGGCCTCATCACGGCAGTAGAGGAAGCCATGGACTGAGATGTCAGAATGGAATAGGAAGTGGAACTGAAATGGGTAGACACCATCCAATATCAGAAGGCATGCATTTAAGGTGAGAGGAAGTGAACAGAGAACATACGTACGGGCTCTGTACTTCAGCCCATAATTTTGTGCCAACCTTTTAACCTACTCTAAGATCAATCTAACCCTTCCCTCCTACATAGCCCTCTATTCTTCTATCATCTGTCACGATGTACGCTGGCGATATCAGAACCCAAGTGTGGAGGAAAGACAGACTCCAATGTAGAGACAGTGACCAAAGTTTATTCATAAGAATTCTAGCAAAACATCAGTGGCTTGGCTGTGATGTAACATTCTCAAAACTAGGACCCCGCGATTAGCGCTAACCGGGAGTCCACTTAAATAATACAGATAACACGGAATCCCTGAGATTATCAATATAAACAAAGTTTAAACAGAAAGCAGAAGGAGATCATATTACAAAAAGCAGGTCACTTGAGAAAAACGCAAGGAAATCTAAATGATTAACGACTCTTATTAAACAGAAATGAACCCAATTCAGGTGCTCTAAAAACCTCTGGGACCAATGCTCTCCGGCACCCTGCACACTGCTGAAGAGTTCATTACGTCATCAGAATCAGAATCACTTTATTGCTGGTATGTGACACAAACCAGAATTGATTGTGGTTCAGTGCCAAGCTTAAAACCCAGGACAATACCATGATAGACAACACAATAGCAACCAACAATTCACAAGACAATAGTACAAACAGACACAAACAATTGACAATTAGCACAAATCACAAGTCAATAATCAAAAAAATAAGCAATGACATATGAGCAGATTTAATAACTATCAACAGAACAAGGAGAGTTTAGGAAAGACCATTTATCGGATATTCTGCAGGGACGGTGAGGGTATTACACCTGAGAGAGTTTTGTTGTGAAGCTGGATAGCTACTGGAAGGAAGCTTTGGGAGATGACATGTAGAGATGGTGCCGATGGTCTTGTGGCAATTGATGAATAGGTGACTGCTGGGTGGGTGGAGTCGGTAGCTGACAGCCAATGATCTTCTCCGCTGAGAGGACCACTCACTGCAGCCTGGACTTGGGGAGGGAGGAGGCGGTGGGAAACCAAACGGTGACAGAGGTGGTCACAACACTCTTAATGATGGCTGAGTAACAATTCATCAGGATGTGCCCTGAGGTGTTAAGTTTCCTTAGCTGGTGTAGGAAGACCAGTCTCTGCTATCTGCCTATCTAAGTGTTCCCTACATGCCCTTGATGTATCTGCATCTACCAGCACCCCTGGTAGGGTGCTCCATGCACACACCACTCTCTGTAAAGAACTTACCTCTGACCTCCCCGCTATACTTCACTCTGATCACCTTAACACTGTGACCTCTGGTATTAGCTGTTGCCACCCTAGGGAAAAGTCTCTGGCTATCCACTCGATCTATGCCTCTTATCAGCTTGTACTTTTGCACCGTACTGCATTTGCCAACATGCAGTGGAGAGCAAGTTTGTAAATCTGGGCATGGTGAGGGTGGAGCGCCGCGGGAGGGGTCTGGGGCAGGTGGCAGAGAAGGAGTGACAAGGGTGAGGGATAGCATTGGATGCAGGTACATCCAGCCATGGGACAGCAGGCAAGGATATTTGATTCCAAATGACTAGATTATAGAACGTCTCTCTGGTGCTTCCCACTCCCTCCCCTCTCCCTTCCCCTTTTCCCAATCATGATTCCCCTCTCCCTGCCCCCTTCCCACTCTCAGTCCACAATAGAGACCCATATCAGAATCAGGTTTATCATCACTCACATATGGCATGAAATTTGATTTTGCAACAGCAGTACAGTGCAATACATAAAATTACAACAGTACTGTGCAAAAGTCTTAGGCATCCTAGTGTTGTATCTACTTGCCTGAGACTTTTGTTCAAAAGGAACATTCAGGACAGAGTGTTGTACACGGAGAGTGGTGGCTGCTGGAGACAGAGGAGTTAAAGTGGATCTTAGCTGGACACATGTTTGTACTGGGATTGGGGGTGTGGATGTAGACATTGTGTAGGCAGAAGGGATTGGTTTAGTTAGGTATTTCATTCTAATTTAATTCGTTTGGCACAACACTGTGGGCTGAAGGGGCTTTTCCCGTGCAGCACTGTTCTGTGCGTGGGATCTTTGAGTGGTCACGGGCCTTGGAGATGTTGCATCCACCGCCAGCTCTGGATGTCACACAACGTGGAGTTTACACACTTGCCTTGTGACCATGTGGGGTTTCCCCTGCGTGCTTCGGTTAGCCGTTGTCAGTCGGTGCACAGAACCTGGGCAGAGTTGAATGGAAAAGCAGGGAAAAGAGATTACGGGAAAAAGTAGTGGATGGACTTCTCCTGTAAATTGGGATAAAATCAGTGGTCATCAGGAAAGAAAAGGGAATGTGGGGAAAATGTCATTGTGCTGAATCCAATGTAGAAAACTATACTTCCCACTGGCTCAGTGAAGCAGCCAGCATAATCAAAGACCCCACCCACCCCAGACATTCTCCCTTCTCCCCTCTCCCATCAGGCAGAAGATACAAAAGCCTGAAAGCACGTACCACCAGCCTCAAGGACAGCTTCTACCCCACCGCTGCCGGCCTATAGGGCGGTCCACGAGAATAAGATGGAATCTTGACCTCACAGTCTACGTCAATGACCTTCCGCCTTATTGTCTGCCTGCACTGCACTTCCTCTGTAACACTTCATTCTGCATTATGTTATCATAGTCCTCTGTGCTACCTCAATGCAGTTCCTTATTTATGAGTTTATTCATTTGT